>NW_026731633.1:0-212500 GCF_028476545.2 Physella acuta
TTGTCAGACAGAGCGTTCTTGTCAGATAGACAGACAGCGAAACTATTAGTATTAATAGTTTCGCTGTCTGTGTATCTGACAAGAACGCTCTGTCTGACAAGAACGCTCTAGAGAAAACACAAGCAATTTAAAAACATGCACAGTAATTCGAAAAACGAAATATGACGTCGACACATTTAGCGCACAGAGTAGAAAATAATCTCAAACCCAGAGAGTGCTCAAAGTTATATGACGTCATTGATTTTCGCGTTAACATTGAATAAAAAGGAAATGTTGTCTAATCTTAATGGTTTGCGTGAAGAGTTTCTTGCATACAATTCTTCGGGTAGGGGCGAAGCCCCACCCCCCGCGTAAGAACGTCTGAGCCCCCCCCCCCCCCTCGGGGAGGGGGCGGACACTGGAAAAAGTATATAATTATATTTCGTTGAATGGGACGGTAGACATGTTTTTTTTTTGGGGGGGGGGGGGTGGGGGGGGGGGGGGGGTGGGGGGGTGGTGTGTGTGGGGGGTGGGGGGGTGGTGTGTGTGGGGGGTGGGGTGGTTTTAGTTTAGACTTTTTCCTCCCCAGAGAGGGGTGGGGGTACTTGAAATTTTCGGGGGCGGGGGTAGAATTTTCGGGGAAGGGGCGGACACTGGAAAAAGTATATAATTATATTTCGTTGAATGGGACGGTAGGCATGTTTTTTTTTGGGGGGGGGGGGGGGTGGAGGGGTGGGGGGTGGTGTGTGTGGGGGGGGGGCGGTGTGTGGAGGGGGTGGTGTGTGTGGGGGGTGGGGGGTGGGGGTGGGGGGTGGTGTGTGGGGTGGGGTGGGGTGGGGGTGGTGTGTGTGGGGGGGGGGTGGGTTGGTTTTAGTTTAGAGAAAAGAGACAGCACTATCAAGCTAGCGCCCGGTGTATCCTTCCTCAACGGGCCATTTTTCTCGTTAGTATTAATATTTTGGAGCTTTCCCCTGAAGTGTTGCCCGCTATGCACTTGTAAGTTTCTCATCGTTCTCCAGCTTTGAATCAAGTAATCTAAAGGACGTGTTAACTAATTAGCAACATGGAATCTACGGAAACTTTATCGTTAACACACCTCAATGTCGCTAGTACTGTGAGCATTTATAGATTGAAACTTTCAAATATTGAATGGTAAAACAACTTTATAATTTAGGTAAGTTCCTGCGCCGTTGTCGCTTTTTTGGGTATATTTTCGATTTTGTAACGTTACACAACATACAGTTATGTTCATGATGGTACGTTAGTCACTAATTTATGACCGTTTTCCTTCATTCATTTAGTGCACACTTCCAGCCCCTAATCATCTACATTAAGTTAGTGACTTGTTTCATACAGACTATAGAACCAAACAGTTTCACACTGAACAGCAACTTGTTCATGAACCCCAGCTTCTAGGTGACTTGTCTCCTACAGTTCACACTTCCACCAGACCTCTATGGGCAACAGTCATACAATATTTCGTTCACCCCACTCTATAGACTACTACGTGTCTCCTACAGAGATTTAGACTTCTACCCCCTA
This sequence comes from Physella acuta, assembly GCF_028476545.2. Taxonomy (NCBI): domain Eukaryota; kingdom Metazoa; phylum Mollusca; class Gastropoda; family Physidae; genus Physella; species Physella acuta. The sequence goes on from NW_026731633.1 coordinate 1,522, forward strand.
GATGACCGGTCTGCTACATACATTTCCACCCCACCCTCATTAGATGGCCTGTCCCCTATAATCAGCCACCCCCCACCCCCATAGATGGTCTCTCCCCTGAAGTCAGTCCCACCCCACCCCCATAGACGGCCTGTCCCCTGGTCAGTCCCACCCCACCCCCATAGATGGCCTATCCCCTGGTCAGTCCCACCCCACCCCCATAGACGGCCTGTCCCCTGGTCAGTCCCACCCCACCCCCATAGACGGCCTGTTCCCTGGTCAGTCCCACCCCACCCCCATAGATGGCCTCTCCCCTGAAGTCAGTCCCACCCCACCCCCATAGACGGCCTGTCCCCTGGTCAGTCCCACCCCACCCCATAGACGGCCTGTCCCCTGGTCAGTCCCACCCCACCCCCATAGACGGCCTGTTCCCTGGTCAGTCCCACCCCACCCCCATAGATGGCCTCTCCCCTGAAGTCAGTCCCACCCCACCCCCATAGACGGCCTGTCCCCTGAAGACAGTCCCACCCCACCCCCTAGACCACCTGTCTCGTCCAGCTCCATCTCTACTTCCTGACCCATCATCCCCAGCCCACCACCACATAATCCTGCAGATACCCCAGGGGCCCCAACCTGACCGATGGTGTTTACCGCCGACCCCACCCCCATCCAATCCTACAGATACCCCAGGGACCCCAACCTGACCGATGGTGTTTACCGCCGACCCCTGTACCCGACACGTTGATGGAAGGTCCCTTTCATCTCCGTCAAATTGTCTCCATCAGCTCCCGTGTTATCAAGCACAACTTCAAGACCATAATCCCCTGGTGGCGACTGGCGAGAGAGAGCATTTGAACCAGCTATTTTAAACCAATGTTTGGAGCATTCTCGACTTGCACAGCAGGTGATTGAAAACAACAAAACAACTCATTTTGGTGTTGGAATCCTCTCACTCCCACCCCCACTGGTAGCAAGACGTAAAATTGCTGGAAAAAACTACCCAGTTGACCGTTTATCGGGTAGATTTTTGAGGAGATACTGAAGAAAATGATGGAAAAAAACCGTCTTTACTTTTTAATGTATCATTTAAATGTAGGGAATTAATTAAAAAACTAGCGAGTAAAAGTTGTTTTTGTTCTGTTTCCTTCTAAGTTCATGTTTTTCATTGACAAAGATCTGCTGATCATACGTTAACCAACAGAAAAAAAAAACTATCAAATAACACAATATCACCTACATCCACATAAAAAAAAAACAAGCCACATGCTAGATAAAATAAAACTAATTCTATTTCCTCACCCTACAAGTTTTATTTTGGAAAAACAATAACACTATGGTAAACAAAAATAGTGATCAGACATTTCGATCTGGAACTTTTCCATTTCCTTTGTTAGACTTTCATCAAGCAGATGGGAGTGACCTCCCTTTGATCAGCGAGTATCTCATGATCTGTATGCTTTCAGTTTTTTATAAGTAACGATATAACAACATACACGCCACTAGCTCGCTAAAGTCCTCAGTTAGTTAATTAATTGCATAGTAATTTAATTAATGATGACGGTGGCTTTTAACAATGTTATTTTTTTATTGACAGACGACCCAGTAGGAAAAATCAACAACAAGCTGCAAGAATTCACGTCTGGTAGATGGATCAAGTTATAGCTGACGTCATATTTACATTTTCTGATGAAACCGCTACTGAGGCTGGTTGAAATTAAAATCAACTGCTCCCCCACCCCACGCACATAGACACGCCGAACTTGTTACTCACAGCTATGATGTTGTCTGCTGTGAGTTTAGGACTACCCCAGGCTATGATGGGCTTCTGTTTGGAGTTAAGGAAATAAGAGACAACTGGGTACAAACCCCACATAGAAAAATTAGTCTCACCCCCCCCCCCCCCCCAGACAGCTGGGTATAACCCCCACATAGACGGGCAGGTATAACTACTAAATAGATATGTACGTCTAACCCTGCGCTCATTGCATAGGTATCTAGGTATAACACCCCCCCCCCTACATAGACAGGTGGGTATAACCTTTACATAGACATGTAGATGTAACTCCTACATTGAAAGGTAGGTAGGCTATAACCCCTACACAGACAGGTAGATATAACCATCAGATAGAAAGTAAGTTTTATTTTATTATGTCATCGATGATGTTACGCCATCGTGACGTCACATTGCCGTCACGTCTCATTAACGTCACAGTGCCGTCACGTGACGTGACACAGGTCAGGCACACTCACCCATCGTTGAGCGCCTCTAGAATCCCAGGCGATGCCTCCATCTGGTCCCTGGAGATATGCACCTCGCTGTAACCTCGCTTTCCGTAGCCGTGCGCTACCCTGGACGGGGAACCTACCCGGAAACCTTTCTTCCTGGGGAACATAGGGGAACACGTGAGATAAGCAGGGAACATTGTGATTTGTGCATAGGATATATGACTGTAGCCGAGGAACATGTATGAATACCATGCAGTATGATTTAATATAACGGGAACATATCCGAATGTACCAGGAAACTGTACAATGGAACATAGGTGACATTTGAATGCAAGATGAATGATTGTACAGGGAACATTACTTGACTGTAATAGAGAGTATATGGGAATGTAGCAAGGAACGTGTGTGAATGTAGCCTTGAATATGTATGAACGTAGCATGGAACATCTGCCTACTTATATTTTACCACGCAGCTCTTGATGCTAAATGAACAGTTCCCTTGTCTCAATATTCTCTGTCGTCCTGCTTGATTTAAATCGCTCGCCAACAATTTATCGTAAATCCAAGTGGAATACGCCATCCATAAGTTAACGGATACAACTCTAAATACACATTCTTTTGTCTTCTCTAATTCGTGTTTATATTTTAAAACAATGATTTCATGCTAGATATTAGCATGCATTTTTTATCTTTTGTTGCTATTTTAAAAGATTGCATACGGATGAAGACGATTTAACTTTAAGCCATGATTGCAAGGTGAAGGTGAATTAAGATAAAAACAAAATGCTTAAAGTGCTCCAACGCAGAGGCGTAACGAGGGAGGGTGGGGGATAACACCGAGTGCCGCACCGGCTGACACCCGACCTAGCGACGCCACTGCTGTAACGTCTACGTTGACAGAGTTAGATTATTAGTTTTAGTTGTATTTTTCTTGTTTGTATTAAGTTTTAATTCCCTGCAAATGTACTCATTAATAGTTGATTTAATTTTAATTTTAAACACCGGGCGTTGTCTAAAATGTGTCTTGGTATGTTTATAACGGACTGATGAAAATTGTAGGCCTGCATAGCGTGTTGATAGTCACTTGAGAATTGAATTCCCGAGTTTCTTATGTCGGCCTACGTCAGCCTAGTCAGCAGATTTGATGGTCACTTGACCGACCACCACGTGCGACGAAAGCCCAGCTCTACGACTAACGGACACACGGTCAAACTGTCCACGTGACCCCCCCCCCCCCCCATCCTCATCGGGTGACGCACTGACGGGGTCGCCCGAATGACAGTGGTCATATGGTGCATACATTGAACTACTATTTGTTAAGTTACCATGGGCGGATCCTCTACGTTTCCCCGCGGAACGGGCTTTAGGTGGATGGAACCTAAGTGATAGGTCCCAGACGTGTTTCACAGTATGAAAAGTAACACCCAAGTAAGGAGTCGTAAAGTAAGATAAAAGTAAGACACTGTAAAGTAATACAAAACTAAGACATTCTAAAGTAAGAAAATGTAAAGAACGATGAAAGTAAAAAATAAGATAAAAATAAGACTAGAGTAAGAAAATGTTAAGTAAGACAAAAGAAATGCATGTAAAGTTAGAAAATGTAAAGTAAGACATTGTAAAATAAGACAAAGTAAAACAGCTTAAAGTAAGAGAATCTAAAGTAATACAAATTAAAACAATGTAAAGTAAAACAAAAGTAAGATAATGTCAAATAAGATAAAGTAAGCGTTAAGTAAGAGAATCTCAAGTGCTACAAAGTAAAGTAAGACTTACTCTATGTTGTGTTGGTTTTCCTGGGCACGGCTGATCTGACACAAACAGACGGTCACGAGAACCACTGCCACCTGGACTGGTAATGACGTCATTCTCAACACGCGGTTGCTTTCTGCTGACGATACAAAAAGGTGGACGTTTTATTTATTTTCTGCTGACAATAGAACTTTTTAAGTTCTTTTGTTATGGTTAAACTAGAAATATTGTTATGCTTTCTCTTTTCTGGTCTAAATTAGGAATATTGTTATGCAAGAAATAAATAATGTTATAGTTTTATCTTTTTTTCTTTTGTCATTTTTTTTAATTATAATAACAAATTAACTGACTTCTCTTTTGTTTACTATAATTTGATCAAACATGTCCTGTTGTTTTTTTTGTCGGTTTTGTGAGGTATGTGTGTGTGGGGGGGGGGGGAGGAGAGGGGGTAACAAAAGTCTAAAAAAAATCGATGCCTCGTCAAGTGTTTCCAAATTTTCGAAGTGATGAGATCGAAACTTGTCTCTATCAGGTATTTAAAACAACGTACATAAAACGTAATGATAAACACGGATATAAAAGGGTTAAAAACTAACAAAATGGATCAAGTAGGGTTTTATTTAATTGCATGAGAATGCCCATCAGGATACTGGGATCTAATTAATTAACGTAATAAGTTGCCAGAAAATATAAAAACAATTATAAAATGATGAGAGGTTAGAGAGGTTAGAAACACGAGTAGACAAAGTACATGGGAACATGCGGCGTATCGAATACAAGAAATCGATTTTCGTAGCCAATCGATAACATATTTTTTTTTTTTTGTCAACCAGGGGAGTTAAATCACCAAACAGCGGAACTGTTGTCACGAAATAAATTGAATTCCGGGCCATTTTCCCTAAATTGAAGCCTATTTGTAGGAAACGCTAACATTTCCCGCCAAAACAACCCTGTTGGGGCCGCCTAAAAAAATGACATCAATGCTTTTTCAGCAGCCGGAGGGCGGGCGTCCAAGAGGTCGGTAAGACCCGGGGATTTACTTCCACTTACCTACTGGATCAATGCGGGTCGGTAATTTACGGTAATTGTGAGGGTACTTTACGGTAATGCTAACCTTACTTTACTGGGTGGAAGTGAAAAGCAAATAAGTAGCAAGACACTGCGGAGTGTGTGGGGAAACATGAGAGTGAAGGATGTGGGGGTCGGGGGGGGGGGGGGGTCGGATTTTGGCGGGGAAGGGTTGGGGGAGAGCTTGAAATTTAACATTGTTGTATAGCTGAGATGAGTTAATGGAGACCACACACTCATACGCACATACACGTGATATAATATATATATATATATATATATATATATATATATATATATATATATATATATATATATATATATATATATATATATATTTAAATTTATGTATTTATTCATGTTTGAGTGTGTATAGATGCATCGTTGAAACAACATAACAGCATCCAACATTTTACAAACGACAACTCCTCCCACACTTATAACCGACATAACCAGACGTATGTTCGGTGCCTGGCTGGACTGTGATGCTACATACAAAGTTGACATCATATTGTCCTTACTTAAAACCGTGTTGCTGTATTTATTTCCACGCGGTACAAGTTTGATTTTAGTTTAATATGGTTCTCAGAACAATACGCAACGGATAACTGCGCAAAAAAAAAATCGCAAATACAAACTAATAATACCAATACAGTTAAATTTTGTCATATTTTGAGAAAATATGTTTTATTATGCTACAATGTATGTATAGTTACTTTTTGTTAATGTCTATAAATGCTTGATAAAGTTGGTAATTTACAATCAGGGGCAGAAGCAGTCAATTTTTAAATTCAAGAATTATATCTTGGCCCTGCCATCGTTTCTCAGTGAGTTTTTCTAGTTATTGAATACAAACAAAAATAAGCGAAACGCTAAAGAGACAATAAATGAAATAAAAGAATAATGAATGGATAAAATTTAAGAAGTTTTTGAATTAATTTCAACACAGGGACGATTTCTCCATCCGAAAAGCTGAATTTTGTGTTTTTTTTATGGTCCACACAATAATTTGTGTTGGAATTCTTAAACTCGGACGGTTTAATTAATCAAGGCGATAATGGGTTGGGGTCGTGGATTCGGATTGTGTGTGATGGGAGGGGAAGGGGAGGAGATTGTTCTGAAGTTGATGTGGACGTTAGGTGAGGTTTGTGGTGCCAGACTAAAACAATGAACGAAACAAACCAAACACTGACCTAGTACACGAGGAGTTATGAATAAAACAAAGATTTAAAATAGCATTCAACTTGGAATTTAACTAAACTTTCCAGTAAAAAAATCTAATGTACGAGAAGAACATTGCATGCAAATACAAAATAGTAGACAATTTGGAAGAAAATAATTGTATAAAACTTGTAATATGTAGTCTTATTTTAATTACTCGATACATATTAAATGATTTAATGTTGTATTTTAGTGCCAATTAGCGTAGCATAGCTAATTATACTCTGGTGTCAAGTAAAATAAAGCTGGTTTATCACATACAGTCACGTGGTACAATTCAGAGTTCACTGAACGGTCTCAGTCAATGTCATTCATATTTTTAAAAAGCTTTTATTTGACTCACTAAGTTTATGTGTGTGTGCATTTGTGCGTGCTTGTGTGTGTGTGCTCGCGCGTATGCGTGTGTGTGTGTGTAATTGTGTTTGTGTGTGTGTGTGGCTTAGCAAATCTTGAAATATTAATTTAACCCACTTCCCATCATCCCATTGAGCGGAAATTTGGTAATGGTGGATCTTGGATAATAATGCAAGTCTCTCATTTTTAATCTAATGAGACAATTAGTCATTAAAATTTAATTTAAAAATTAATCTATTCAATAATAATATGGGTTATAATAAGATTTTTTTTTAATTCTCGGGATCGATTGATTATAGGGACGTCGAAGGTGAACTCTTTCCAGTTCACGGTTGGGTGATTTTGTGGTCCAACTAATTAAGGGCAGGTAACTCAAGCTATGGGACGGATTTTAACGAAAAGATTTTTTAACAGTAGCCTATATAGTCTTAGATTTATTTCAAAGGAATGACAAGAAAAAATGGAAAATAAATCTCACAAAATTTATTTAAAGGAAAACGGCTTTTATAATATTCACAAGTCACAAAAAAAATCACAAATATAAAAATTCCTACAGGCCGTGGTATGAACTTTCTTTTTATAACTATTTAGTGTTTATCATCAAATTTTTTAGATGTTGAGTCCCGGCTAACTTACATTACCTACACTCTCGCAGACTGCAAATTCTAGATACTCCCTCGTTAAAATTGTAATACTGAAGGAAGAAAAATTCTTTCATTGAAATACATTTCATTTCTACACTGCTAGAAGCTTGTATTACCGTCCATACTGAAAGTGGTGTTATCGTGCAAGATTAAAATCTGATATTTCTTTATTTAGTCTAGTAAGTAGAGTTAATTCACGAGGACATTACATTAAAAATTCATGGATGTTCTTATGAGCTAATTGAGGTCTGACTTTCTGTTCTAAAATGTTACTAACCTATAGATCTAGTAGGAATAAGTCAGGAGTAGTTGTAAAAAAAAAAATACCAATGTTTTATAAAGACAGTTCGAATATTGAAATATTAATACCATACCAAAATAAAAAACAGCAACATTAAAACTGGGGAGGTAGGAGGTGTTATGGGCAGTCGGTGGGGTGCTGGGAGGTTGGGTGCTGGAAGGTTGGGTGCTGGGAGGTGGGGTGCTGGGAGGTGGGAGGTGGGGTGCTGGAAGGTGGGGTGCTGGGAGGTTGGGTGCTGGAAGGTTGGGTGCTGGGAGTTTGGGTGCTGGAAGGTTGGGTGCTGGGAGTTTGGGTGCTGGAAGGTTGGGTGCTGGGAGGTGGGGTGCTGGGAGGTTGGGTGCTGGGAAGTGGGGTGCTGGGAGATGCTATGGGCAGTAGGTGGGGTGGTGGGAGGTGGGGGTGCTGGAAGGTGGGGATGCTAGGAGGTGGGGTGCTGGGAGGTGCTCTGGAAATTCAGTATGGTGTTGTCACGTGCTCTAGATACTACTAATCTTTTGCACAGTTCTAAGTATCGCAGTTTTGTTAACCACTTGTGTATGTGTGTAATAGATAATATCGCTGATAGCTCTAAATTAGTTTATCGGGGAAGTGATACTCATTATGCTGATGAAATCAACAGCTGATCAGGTCTAATTGCCCATTAAACAGCATGTGCCGAACACATGAATCACAAATAATTTAAATGAGTAGCCATATCGCTTCTAATGTTTCTATTAAAAGCTGACTTTACTCCTAAAAATCCCCTTAGCAGTTACAGTGAATCAAAGCATTGCATCTTTCTACACAAAAGTGTGGACATAAACTCGTATAAGCAGCTAAAATACAGCTTCTCTTCCTGTATTCCTTCTTCACTGCATCACATTTAGCTTGCGTAGTTTGTTTTAATATTTTAATACAATTTATTCGGCAAATTTAATGACATTTTTTACGTAAATTCGGATTAAGCCTTCTTTAAACGTATTAAAATATTTATAAAAAGCAGCTAATTAATTTAGTGTTAAATTAGATATGGTATGATCTAGCAGGACAAAACTAAGTAAATAATTTAATTATAAAATTAATCTCAGATTGAATCAGACATTTAAACGGATAGAAATCGTATCTGATGTTTAGGTGTAGATATTAGTGCACATTTAGAGTACATGGCAGAAGAGATTATTTCTTCATTTAGGCATACCAGATGCGTGTAAATATGTTTAGGTGTAGATATTAGTGCACACTTAGAGTACATGGCAGAAGAGAGTATTTCTTCATTTAGGCATACCAGATGCGTTTAAATATGTGTTCAATTGTGTGTTCAAATGTGTGTTCAAATCTTTGGCCAAGATATCATTTCTTGAAAAAAAAAACAGTGGTATTGTCTTTAAAATATAATTTCTCGTCAGCACAAAACTAGAGTAGAATCTAATTATATTATTTTCTTTTATTATATTTTCGTTTTCAAAGTAAATTGGTCTATTTTCATCACTGTGTTTGTGAGCTGTTTATAGTAGCTGTTGAATACCTTTATAGCCTCCGATCGGTGTAAATTATAAATAAAATGTTCCGCTTTGAAGATCGGGCCTAAAAACATGTTTTCCATTTCATCCATGTATTTCAATGAGCGCACAATTTGTGTTTGTGTAAAAGAAAATATTTTTCCTTGTAGATAAAGGGGGATCACCGCTGGGGAAAAGTCCCATCTGATGTGCGTGAGAGAGGAAAATGGCGTTTGTGTGTGCCTGAAAATTTGTATGTATGTGTGCGTGTATGTGTGTGTGTGTGTATTTGTGTGTGTGTGTGTGTGAGGGAGTCTGATATTCGTAGCGAAGAGGACGATGCAGTTTAATTATGCACTGTATTCAGTTCTAACCAGATAAATGCAGTTTTGCTGAAAATAATTCCGAAAGTCTATGCGCTTTCTAAAAGAATTTTCTTCAGCGCGCTATTGTCTCTAATCATGACTTCGTTATAAAAGATCATACATTTTTAATTTTGAGAATGTCAAAGTCATAGTTTTTCAACCTTTTAATTTCGAAGGCTGGGCTTGCATTGTGCAAGAATTTTGTCGTCTGATCTTGTATGTAGAGATTGAGTACACTAGACTTGGATCAATGTGTCGAACTGCATGCTGGTATATTGTTAAACTAGACTTGGATCAATGTGTCGAGCTGCATGCTGGTATATTGTTAAACTAGACTTGGATCAATGTGTCGAGCTGCATGCTGGTATATTGTTAAACTAGACTTGGATCAATGTGTCGAGCTGCATGCTGGTATATTGTTAAACTAGACTTGGATCAATGTGTCGAGCTGCATGCTGGTATATTGTTAAACTAGACTTGGATCAATGTGTCGAGCTGCATGCTGGTATATTGTTAAACTAGACTTAGATCAATGTGTCGAGCTGCATGCTGGGATATTGTTAAACTTGACTTGGATCAATGTGTCGAACTGAATGCTGGTATATTGTTAAACTAGACTTGGATCAATGTGTCAGAATGCATGCTGGGATATTGTTAAACTAGACTTAGATCAATGTGTCGAACTGCATGCTGGGATATTGTTAAACTAGACTTGGATCAGAGTGTCAGAATGCTTGCTGGTAACCATAATTGTGGGTAGTACAGCTTATGTACGTCTATAACACTTTTTGAAGTGAATTTCAGATGATTTGTGTTTCGGTTTTTGTGTGTGTAAATTCTGCCAAAATTGATCCATGTAAAAGATCTAGGTCAAATTTGCCAAACTTTCAGTACAAAAAATCAAATAGCGTAAAATATGGAATAATCAACCTAGCTAGCTTTCAAAAACATTAAATTTGCTAGATCTATAATACATCCTTTATCATTAGTTACATCAATTTTAATAAGAAAACTCTCTTCAGATTGGGAAGATAATATGCTAGTTAAGAAAAGAACAATTGCGTTTCTTTGAAATTATTTTTAGGTGGGTTGGGGGCGAAATGATTATATACTACGTCATTTCAGAAAATATTTTTAAAAGATGTGTTTTTATGAAGAATATTGGGATTAAAGGTGAATTGGTGGAAGGGGGTTGGGGTGAAAACTGTGACAATTTGTATGTTCGGTATTGATGTAATGACTGGTGTTGTGGTGAGTGATATAATAGTAATGAGTATATCAGAATGTCCATACACATACACATTACACCAAGTTTGCTAAATGCTCTTTTTTATTTTTAATGAGAGTGCGACGATTCTAAAATATAAAAGTATTCGCTTTAAAATTTTCATTACTGATTTAATTAATTTAAACAAATTACCAATCAATAGTATTATCAAAGACTTTTTTTAAAAATCCAACAATACAAAAAGCCATTAATCACAATCAGTGTTTCTTCCAGACTTTTTTCTTCGGGGGGGGGGGCATTTGATATTTTCGGGGGGGGGGGGGGGGGGGGGAGAGCGGTCAACCTTTTCCGGGGGAGGGGGCGGACACTGGTAAAAGTATATGTTTTTCTATATAAATTTCATTTCGTTCGGGGGGATGGGGGGGGGGGGGTGGGGGGCGTTAGACCTTCTCCGAAGATATGCCTGGAAGAAACTGATCACAATAAAACAGCTTGGTTCATCATTGCGACACGGCTATGCTAGCCGCCCTAAACGTTTACTACAAGACAATCTGCGGGAGATTAGCTTTGCAGTACCACTTAGTGCTGTCGTGTTTGGGTCAGGCTTTGATGCAGTCTGTAGGGTATAACATGATTTATAGTTGTTTTACTATCAACATTGAAGCAGGGTTTTTTATGAAAGCCTTCATACTTTTATACAAAAGCGAAACGTTTGAAATGTTGCTGGGTACCCATCAATGCTGAGGAGCCTCGCTGGTTATAGCTTTATAATCTCTGTTGTTTATGGGAATGTAAACTAAGATAATCGACGGACGTTCTAGTGTATTCAGAAAAAAAATGTTTTTAAAGAGAGTTCTTTACAATATAGGAAATTATTTTTAGTAAGTGAGTAAAATGATTTCTCAAGCAGTGCAATCAGAACTTTATTGATTAAGTAAGTTAACGGATTGATTGCAGTAGTTACGGTAAGATGTGAGTAGATTTGGCGTCATCAAATTTTAGACCGTCAGATGAGTCACAAACAATTTTGGACCGCGGCCAGGGCGGAGTGTGTTTAGCCTGGCCGGAACGGCGAGATGAGCGTCTTTTGATACGAGGCGAAGCTTTCGTACCACGTGACCAGATATAATTCCAGACACATTTCTGAAAGTAAATAATCGGACTGACCCGGAGATTAAATGCTAAGATAACTGGGAAAAGGGGTGTGGGTGTGTGTGGAGGGGGGTGAGGGGTGACGGGGTCCGAATGACGGATAAGATATGAATGTGTGAGGATTGACGACAAGTTGGGTGTCCGGCTAGACCGACCGCGGGGATAAAATGTGATTATCTGGCTAAGTCAGGGGCTGTCTTTCGGTGACTAATTGAGTGGGTCAAACCTCAAGCGTTTATCGCTATACATCACGGCGGGGGTGGGGTGGGGGGAGGGGGGAGGGACTGTTTGATGAGATCAATGTGAAGGCAATATGGAATTTTATGGGGGGGGGGGGGGGGGGGTACCAGCCCCGTCCCGCGTGGTGACGGGTTGTCGGGTGTTGACGGGATACTAATGTGTCATGAAGTTGGGTAGTGGTAAGGTAGTCGTGGGTGTTTGTGGTAGTGTTGGTAGTGGTGTAGGTTTGTGTCGGTGTTGGTAGTGGTGGGGGTTTGTTGTAGTGTTGGTAGTGGTGGTAGTGGTGGTAGTGGTGGTGATTTGTGTCGGTGTTGGTAGTGGTGGGGGTTTCTGTCGGTGTTGGTAGTGGTGGTGGTTTGTGGTAGTGGTGGTAGTGGTGGGGGTTTGTGTCGGTGTTGTAGTGGTGGTGGTTTTTGGTAGTGTTGGTAGTGGTGGTGATGTGTGTCGGTGTTTGTAGTTCCACCACCGCCAACAGCCTGTCAATCTTCTATCCTGGTAAAAAAAAACATGTAATTTGAAAATCGTATACTTTAACGATTATTAGAATTCCGGAACCTTCGGAAGCTTTAAAAGCTTGACGAAGATTGTTGTGTTTCGAATCAGAGCTAGCTTTAGGTTGGATAAAGCTTGGGAGTTAGTAAAGATCATAGTAGGAATTCACTAAATGTTAGATAATTTAGGGAATTTTATTCATGAAGGTTTTAATGCGTAGTATGTAGATAACGCCCAGAGGAAATTTCTTTATCTTAATGATCGGCAATAGTTCCCTGAGGTTTAGTTACAGGATTACAAGTAATAAGTGGTGTCAGGATTTAATGTGTTGATGGTAGGGTTGAGGAAAGTATATGTCAATTTAAGTGTTGAAGAAAGTACACGTATTATGAGAGTTAGTCGCGGATAAAAGTACGATTACAAAACACGATGGGAAGTCTATGTGTCCAAAAGCAGAATGAAGGATTCCATTTTTTTTTATGGTGTACCCCCCCCCCCCTCCCAGTCATTAAAACTCAAGCGACCATTTGAAAAGTTTTCTTAATGTTTGCACTGTGGTCTTAACTCTTGGACTTTATCAGAAGCTTTAAAATATGTATGTGTATGGGAGAGGAGCGGCGTCACTGTGGCGCCCCGACACATAATCCTACCTAATGCCCTAATGGGCTGGACAGACATTGCACCATGCTGGGCACATATTGCACCATGCTGGGCAGATATTGCACCATGCTGGGCACATATTGCACCATGCTGGGCAGATATTGCACCATGCTGGGCACATATTGCACCATGCTGGGCAGATATTGCACCATGCTGGGCACATATTGCACCATGCTGGGCAGATATTGCACCATGCTGGGCAGATATTGCACCATGCTGGGCAGATATTGCACCATGCTGGGCAGATATTGCCCCATGATGGGCAGATATAACACCATACTGGGCACTAAATCAGTCTAAAAGTACGAAGATAACTTGCAGCACTGAATGAAGAAATAAAACAAGACGGTGGAGCGTTGCGCCATTACAACTCCGGGTCAGAAATGGTACCATCGGTTTGTCCTACTTTCACGATACGACGCAAATGTTAATTAAACTATTCTTATATCACCTGTTTTAAACTTAAAAGTACTGACCTTTTCAAAAGGTGCATTGACATTTATCTCAAATTTAGTTGTTTAAAAGAAATTCAGTGAAAATGCATCATTTTAAAAATATCTAATTCGGAGGTATTTGTATTTTAAACATGTAATCTTCATCAAATATTAGAAGCCCATAGTTTCGTTGTGCAAGTATGTACTGCGATGTTAAGTAAATATATAATTTCAGTTCTTATTTGTTTACTTAAGAATGAGTCTATTTGGGGGTGTAAAGCTTCATTTCATAATTTCCGAAGCGAAAATGCCCCTAGACTAAATGTCCCTAGCAAGAATGTCTTCAGCGGGAATGTTCAATAAATGAATCAACTTAGCAAATGTCTCAAATGTATTTGTCCTTAGCATGAATGTCCGTATTGTAAATGTCCCAAGCATGAATGTACCAACAGTAAATTTCCCTAGCATGAATGTCCCTACTGTAAATGTCCCTAGCATGAATATCCCTACTGTAAATGTCCCTAGCATGAATATCCCTACTATAAACGTCCCTAGCATGAATGCACCCTCTGTATGTTGCCCGACTAAACCATCCCCCTCCCCGGGCGATTGAATATTTGATGTCCCCTGCGTCACACTCACATGACAATCATATGACACGCGCAATCACCGACCACGAGTCGAGCAATTATGTAATTATTTTTGGCTAATTTATTCCATAAAGCGATTAGAAATAGGGCCCCAAGTTCCCGGGGTCAGAAAAAATAAACAACTCACTCCCGCGTCAATCTGTGCGAGCCAGCACACCGCCCTGTATTACATCATCGTTCGCACGTGTCATTTCATTAGTCCCCCACGCCCATTTCGCCGTCATCCATATTTTACTCATCTAATGTAAACTTTATCTATTCCAAATAGTTGAACTAAGCTGACCTCAGCGCAACATTTGGCAGCTGAATTCAATAAAATCATCTGTAAAAGTTCTAGCACGTGAAGGCCAAATGGTCGTATGGAAGCGGTACTGTGCCTATGTTTGGCATGGCCTTGTAAAGCTGGTCTTTGGTCTCCGTGGTATAAGGTTGTACCTCTCACTTACAGAAGATCAATCTGGCCTAATTTAAAACTTCTGATGCATGCTGATTAAACGCTAACCAGTTTTGTACACCATTTTCTGACGTTTTCCATGTTTGATGGTGAAGCTGATTGTGCAATAATTTGATTTCAATTGAGTTTGGTGACTGCTAGCTAATTCAGTTACAAATGACCGATTTAATGAGAGTTTGACATTCGCAATACATAGTAAATGTATCTACCTGAGTATGTCAGAGATAGTTTTGTAAATACAGACTGATGTTGTACGCTTGTAGTTTTTCTCGTCCTGTTCATCGCTTGGAGCATTGTTATTGACAACTTGTCTGATTACAAGTGCAACTATAGTAAAGCCAACAACATAATATTTCGACACTTAGAGTGACTATTGTCCAATTATGCACTGATAGTAATGCCTCTCGGTTAAGTATTGTTGAAACATTAACTTAGGCGCACCCCACCCCCCACCCCTCATCGAACTCCACCACTGAAAGTTTAAATGACAGTGACAATACAAGTTTTGATCTTCCTAGCAAAATATCCCCACACACTACACACACACACATACCACACACCAACAAAATTACGCCCCCCCCCACACCCCAATCGTTCAAACTCTGACGGAGATAGACCAACATCTTCCTCCAATTTCATTCCAACCCACACCCTAGAGCCTACCCCCCCCACCCCACACCTGGCCGCCAGCCAATACGTCCTACATCTGTCTACTGATCTTTGGTCACTTCAACCTCCCTTTGGCCCAGTGGCTCGCTGACAAAGTTAGCCCAATAGAAACAATCTAGGAAATGAAATATCCAGTCCATCTCTAATGCGTAAGTCCTCCTTCACTCTACATTACATCATTCACTACGATCTTTTTTCTGAATTGTTGACTTTCTATTTTAGATACCGACTTTTTTTTGTTCACCAATTTTTAAATTTCTTTGTCTCTATATCGTTTATATCGTTTATTTTCACAAGTTTCATTGCTGTGTTTGTAATTTTTGCCAACCCCAGGCTATGATAGATCAGCAATTTTTCCACGCCAATAGACCTGTCACTCACAGCTAAGCACCGCCCACCTAGACAATTATAACAAGTGTCTGTTTAAAAGATGTGTCGTGGAGGATGATGGGTTGCCAATACGATGGTTTTAGAACCCTGCACAGAGTTGGTTTAGCTGAAGACATGTTGTCGGCGACGCACGTCACACTTGGCTCCAAATGTAGCAGAACCTGAACTTCCCTAAATAAACTAACTTCAAATGTGGAACCAGTCTAGTCTTTTAAGAGATGACACTTAACACAGATAGGTACTAAATTTAAAAATGGTGTATTATTTAAACAACTGGCTCACCAGACTTGTGGCCCACCAGACTTGTGGCCCACCAGACTTGTGGCCCACCAGACTTGTGGCCTACCAGACTTGTGGCCCACCAGACTTGTGGCCCACCAGACTTGTGGCCCACTAGCTAGACCACTTGCTCACCACCCAAATCAGCCCCACACAACAACAACAATCCACAACAAAAAAAAACAGAAAACTTTTTAAACCACCGGTCCGCTACGCAGACCACTAGCCCACTTCATTGGCCGCATGCTTAGAAGCAAGAATACTGGCCCACCAAATGACCCAATAGTCCACTAACTGGACCACCGGCCTACCAACAAGAACGTGGCCGATCAACTAGACCACTGGCCCACAACCTAGCCCGATAGCCTAACTTCTTGACAAAAAGCTCGGCATCTAGGCCACCGGCCTACCAACAAGACCACCGGCCCACCTACTAACCCAACGGTCCACAAACTAACCCACTGGACCACCAACAACCCAACGGTCCACCTACTGGCCCACCAACTAATACACCGACCCACTAACTAGACCTCTGGCCCAATAACTAACACACTGGCCCATTAACTAACTCGCCGGCCTATTAACAAGACCATCGGCCCACCAACTATCCCAACGGTCCACCTACTGGCCCACCAACTAATACACCAGCCCACCAACTAATACACCAGCCCACCAACTAATACACCAGCCCACCAACTAATACACCAGCCCACCAACTAATACACCAGCCCACCAACTAATACACCAGCCCACCAACTAATAGACCAGCCCACCAACTAATACACCAGCCCACCAACTAATACACCAGCCCACCAACTAATACACCAGCCCACCAACTAATAGACCAGCCCACCAACTAATACACCAGCCCACCAACTAATACACCAGCCCACCAACTAATACACCAGCCCACCAACTAATACACCGACCCACCAACTAGACCACTGGCCCACCAACTAGACCTCTGGCCCACCACCGGCCCATCAATTAAACTACTGACCCGCAAACTAACCCACTGGCCACCAACCAGACCACTAGACCACCAACTAGACCACCGACTAACCAACTAGACCTCTGGCCCACCACCCAACCATCAAACACCAACTTTTTCTCAGATTTCACATTTCCTGCTGTCCGCCCCACGATCCTCACAAGATTACATTTTGTTTATAGACCCCCCTTCCACCCCCCTCCCCCCCCCTCCCTCACCCGCCATCTTGCACAGATACCAACTGATATATGGCGAGCGCTCTGGAATGGGTTTCAGTTAGTCCTGCTGTAATTGACTGAGTCGTGTCAAGCCGAGCTACAATAGCGAGGCCAACGATCACCTCCCTTGGCCAATCCCGCTTGTTCAACTAGGGGCAAGCCACTCCAAAATATAAATTGCTCCCCTTTTTTGATTCCCTACATCTATATTGAATCGTTACTAACGACGCGGATAAAAAGTCCATAAAAGCGTGGGCGTAGAAAGATAACTAGCACTGAAAAAAAAATTGTTTTAAATCAGAGATTTAGAAATCGGAAAAGGGGAAGTAAATGCTACAATTCTAGCTTACACGAAAAAGGGGAGATTATTAAATATAATTTACTTCAGTGGATTTTTTTTCCTCGAAAAGGGGAATAACTCTTATATGTAAGAAGTAAAAAAAAAATTGTTTACAAGTTACTCGATAGAAGATTTACAAATCTGAATCTATCAGTTTTTTAATTCCTGGAGCAGAAAATTGGAAGGGGTGTGGGCCTGTACAAGTAAAACGCATAAAGTATTAATTTACAGGAGAGGCGTGCTGGTCATAGACACGATAAGGACACACAGAAATACATGGACACAGGCAGCAAGCAATGATGCTAAGTAAAGATTCGAGTCAGTGTCTTAATTCAAAGGTTTCGTTAAGGTGGGGGTGGGGGGTGGGTGAGTAGAGAAACGGAATTTTCAAATTAGTATTTTATTTCCCCTTGACAAGTAATGTCTTATCGTCTCCTTATTAAAGTGCGTCAGGATTTATTCGTACGGTTCTTTATTAGTGTCTCCATAATAAACCTAAGCGAAGCCTTACAATCCTTATAATTCTAAACTTTACCCTGATATTAAAAGCGATACGGGCAATACCTTATTACTGTAGGGTTGGGTGTAAATGATCTGATTAAAAATATCAAAACTAAAAATCCTAGTATGACTAGGAAAAGACTTACACCCTTAAGAATTGTTTTTTACAGCATCTAAACGAAGCATTAACCCAAAGACATATAACCTATATTTTACTTGACACTAAGACGGCTTAAACCGACATATTATTCTAATCTATCAACCCCCCCCCCCCCCATCCTCGACTTCTCATTGAAGATAAATTCTACCACACTAACCCTATTTCATTTGATTCAACATTCACTCTCCCCACCCACCCCCCGCTCCGTCCCCCACCCCCATCCCCTCCTCCAGCTAAACACGAACCCTTGTGTGTGAAAGGATATAAAGAAATTAGAGGAGTTCATTACAAGAACAAACAAAGCTAACATTCACTAGCCTAGAGCTTGTCGATAGAGAGGCTACCCTAGGTCGATAGATGGTAGCTCGCTAGCCTGTAGCTAGTAAATGTAAGACTAATGGTAGCTCGCTAGCCTGTAGCTAGTAGATGTAAGACTAATGGTAGCTCGCTAGCCTGTAGCTAGTAAATGTAAGACTAATGGTAGCTCGATAGCCTGTAGCTAGTAAATGTAAGACTAATGGTAGCTCGATAGCGTGTAGCTAGTAGATGTAAGGCTAATGGTAGCTCGATAGCCTGTAGCTAGAAGATATAAGACTAATCATAACTCTTCAGCCTCTAGCTAGTAAATATAAAACTAATGGTAGCTCGCTAGCCTATAGCTAGTAGATATAAAGGCTTATATAATTGTTTAGGTCTTAGCAGGTAGCCCTCAGATAGTGGCTACCCACTAGGTACATAGGTGATAGCCTGGGTGGTGTCTGCACTAATGCTACTTTTATTGGATCTATGGTAGCCCGCTATGTAAATATTTCCTCTATTGGTAGCCACTGTTTGAGAGACCTACATGAAAATTTATGAAAACAAACGAAACAAATGCCCATGTTGCCAACATGTCAAAAACATCCACCCATTTCACAAACCTCCATGTAACGAAAGCCTATGTCACAACCCCCATGTCAAAACACCTAGCCATAGACGCCCATATCACATGAAATAGTTTTGAAAGCCCACCTCACGGACAGCCGTCCAATAAACGAACAAAAGAACTATCGCCCTTAGTATAATCAAACGACACGATACAACACACATTTTGACACATAGTTGAATGTTTAATTAGCTATTAAAATCTAATTACCGATACTAGAATAGCAAAAGTGGAAATAACTAATTAGTCTTTAGAAACGGTTACTGTTGAAAATAAAGGGGAGATTATTATATTGTTTAAACATTGTTGTATGAGAAATCTTTCTTAACTAGGCTAAATCAGCTGGTTCTATGAAGGGGAAGTAATCTAACAAACAGTCCAAATGTCAGCACTATATGTCGCTGCTACCAAATGTTAGGCCTGCATATTATAGAATGGCCTGCTTATTATAGAATGGCCTGCATATTATAGAATGGCCTGCATATTATAGAATGGCCTGCATATTAGAGAATGATAGTTAAGATGATGAAGAATTTCGGCGAGTTTTAGAATTTCGTGATTAATAAAATATCAAAAGCAAAGGGTAGGCTATAAAAACAAAACAAACTTTGCATTACATTAATAGATTGACATTCACAATACAATTGCTTTAGATCTAATAGTGCAGAATGATATAAATAAACCCAAGAATAAATACAATTAGTTAAATTCGTACATAATATAATGATAATATTTACAGTATTCCATAACAATAGATAGAATTACCGTTTGAAATTTAATCCCCCACCCCCAATACCCAATTAGTATTTCCCATAGAATCCACGCTTTTATTTGCTGTCGTTTTGCAAAAGAAAACTAACTTCGTTTTTTTTTTTTTTGCATTTCGTTTTATTAGTTACACAACCTGCACCATTATACTTCCACACACACACACACACACACACACACACACACACATATATATATATATATATATATATATATATATATATATATATATATATATATATATATATATTTGTATGGCTTATATATATATATATATATATATATATATATATATATATATATATATATATATATATATAAGCCATACAAATATATAAATTGAGGTGATATAAATGAACACCGGATTGAAATAAATATTGTTTACTCATCTCCTACCCTATCAGATGTGTAGCTATATTTGAATCCCCACGGTATTGGAATGGCCGGGAGATAGAGCGAGTGTATTGTCCCCGTGGTAGATAGAGAAACAACTTTGTTGACACAGAAATACATTACCTCCCCCTCCCGTCAACACATTCGCGATCGCATTGTTTGCGCTTTAGGACAAAGCACTTTCCTCGATTTGCTAAAAGTTTAGAGACGCTTGGCCTTGATTGCTGCAAGCCAGCATTGTTCGAAGCTATGTTGGATGTAACGATGATTCTAACATGATACCGTTGAAAGTTTAATGCAAATCAAAATGGAGCAAAAGACAGAAATGGCATGTTGATGTTGATGTAGCATATGCGGTGTTTATTTTCTCAAGATAAAGATGCAGATGTTGACGAAAGCTTGACAAAACCTCTGGAACTATACGCATGAAAGTTCTTTTATAGGAAGTGAAAAAGAAAACATTGAATTTAAACAACGATTTAGAAATAAGCTGAAAAAACAAACAAATTCATTAACTGTCGTGATCTAATATTTTCTTGCAGAATATTTATAAATGCATTATGAAAAAAAAACAATTAGGAATTTATTATCTTATCAGTGAGAACAGATATAAGTAAAAAAAATGCTAGAAGTTATATGGTAAACGAACTAGACTTTCCACCATCAACAGCTAAAACCTATTTGGTTAAATAACTATGCAAGTTACTTGATCTACAGACTTTTTATGACAACTACAATGAAAGATTTAAACTGATATGGCGAGCTAAATAGCGCCTATTAAAAATGTTCTATTCAGAGAACTAATTTGGTCGATATACAATATGAGGCGCACCATTATTTCTTAGTTTTATAGAAGTTATTTTTGTTACCGAATACTTTACCATTTTGTGTGGAGGTTCACGCGAAGTTTCATATTACAAGCAAACACAGCATCAGTTAACTCAAAGTCATGTTTCATATTACAGTCAAACACAGCATCAATCAACTCAAAGTCATGTTTCATATTACAGTAATACACAGCATCAGTCAACTCAGTCATGTTTCATATTGCAGTCGAACACATCATCTGTCAACTCAAACCGTTTTAATAGTAGGGAAGATATTATTTTTTTACATTGGTCATTAGAATATTCATTGAATTTTTAAAACATATTAAAAAACAATTACCTTTATAATAGTTGGAATGATTATTTTTCACACATTTGTCGTTAGAATTTTCATTAAAATTTTACACGAGAAACCATTTAAAAAAACCACAGGTACCAACTAAGATGGAGACTGAAATTAATTTGAGTAACTAAACGAAATATTTTTAGAAAACAAATTAGGGACGTGAAATATAAGTCTGGGCATCGATCAAGTTATGAGGTGGCTTATTTTTTTTGCTGCCAATGTATGTTTTGGTTTAATATGTGTTCCCAAAGTATCTGTTGCTATAATGTGTGTTGAAAAAATATGTTGATAGACTATGTTGAGAAATAACGGAACCAACAAAAGCGAAACTCACGATCAAAGTATTGAGTTGCAACAAAGCAGCATTATTTTCTCACCAAGGGACATCATTCTGACTGATCAATTTGTCGCGTACCAAATCAAGTCTTACTACAATCAAATCGCTGTTGTGCTAGGAGGTTTAAATGATGGACGACTGTATGAAGTCATTGGGAACTACAGTCGGGGCGTCTCGCCAAGGGAGAGCATCTTGTCCACTATACACGTACCTTTTTGTAAGTTCTAGCCCCTGCGCACAATGTTTATACATTCAGTCCTAGTTAAGTGGCTACCGTAGGTTTTGTGGCCTGTGGCTACCTCAGGCTATGTGATCAGTGGCTACCTCAGGCTATGTGATCAGTGGCTACCTCAGGCTATGTGATCAGTGGCTACCTCAGGCTATGTGATCAGTGGCTACCTCAGGCTATGCGATCAGTGGCTACCTCAGGCTATGTGATCAGTGGCTACCTCAGGCTATGTGATCAGTGGCTACCTCAGGCTTTGTGATCAGTGGCTACCTCAGGCTATGTGATCAGTGGCTACCTCAGGCTATGTGATCAGTGGCTACCTCAGGCTATGTGATCAGTGGCTACCTCAGGCTATGTGATCAGTGGCTACCTCAGGCTATGTGATCAGTGGCTACCTCAGGCTATGTGATCAGTGGCTACCTCAGGCTATGTGATCAGTGGCTACCTCAGGCTATGTGATCAGTGGCTACCTCAGGCTATGCGATCAGTGGCTACCTCAGGCTATGTGATCAGTGGCTACCTCAGGCTATGTGATCAGTGGCTACCTCAGGCTATGTGATCAGTAGCTACCTCAGGCTATGTGATCAGTGGCTACCTCAGGCTATGTGATCAGTGGCTACCTCAGGCTATGTGATCAGTGGCTACCTCAGGCTATGTGATCAGTGGCTACCTCAGGCTATGTGATCAGTGGCTACCTCAGGCTCTGTGATCAGTGGCTACCTCAGGTTTTGTGGCATGTGGCTACTATAAAGTGTTTGGTTCTATGGCTACTTCAGGTTTTGGAATAAGTGGCTACCATGGGTTGTTGTGTTAAGTGACTACCTAAGGTTTATAATCAGTAATCACTACAGGTATCGTGATGAGTGGCTACCTGATTTTTTTTATCATTGGCTACCCTAGGCATTTTAATAAGTAGCTACATCTGGTTTTGTGACCAGTGGCTACCTCATGTTATGTGACCAGTGGCTACATCAAATTTTTTGATAAGTAGCTACATCTGGTTTTGTGACCAGTGGCTACCTCATGTTATGTGACCAGTGGCTACCTCATGTTATGTGACCAGTGGCTACCTCATGTTATGTGACCAGTGGCTACATCAAATTTTATGATAAGTAGCTACCCTTAGTTTTGTGACCAGTGGCTACCACGGATGGTTGTTTTTAGTGATCGATGCCTACCATATATTGCGGCATCATTAAAGCTACCAGAAAACAACCCCCACAATCAAAGGCCAGGCTCTGTATTTGAAGTGACGGCGACACCTAATCCTGTATAAACAAACTCGGAATTCGCGCGGATTCCGAATCTCAAGAGATTTGTGCGTTATTAGAAGATAAATGTCCAAAGCCGGATGAGACCGGCTGAAATTCTATGTTAAAGGTGGTTGCCGGTTCGGATGTCTAAGTTTATGTCAAGACTGAAGGTCAACCGGAAACCGGAAGCCCCATGTGACTTCGGTGAGAAGCATCTACAGCAACGTCACTTCCGTTATGTTATTGAAGAAACAAATGGAAGCTTAACCTGTGCAGTAATACTGGGGCTATTATTGAGGTACAAATGGAATCTTAACCTGTGCTGTGATACTGGGGCTATAACTGAGGTACCCAGCTCAAACTGTTTTAAACTTAAGTTCAACATTAAAATGTCTCGTAGAATATAAACAAGAAAAAAAAAAGAGTTTTTCTTGTACGTTTTTTTTCAACTTGTAGTCTAAACAAACTAGAATCTACCTAGCTGACTGTCATCCATTATGAGGTATGTAGGCTACCACCAACAAAAGATATCTCGAGTCCTCTTTTACGTATCGTTTTCAACCTGACTCAAAGTGTAACCCATGCAAATGATACATTTAACTGAAACTATATAACTTAGTATTTAATATATATAAAGTATCGTTAAGAGAAACACGGATGGCAGGGAACATGGTGGTTAATTGTCAGATGATGACCACTCTCAGGCAGAGTTTGTTTCAGCACCACCCTCCCGAACAAGAACATCTTCCCCCCCCCCCCCCCCGCTAAGAACGTCTACAACCAGCCCCCCCCCCCCTTAAGCAAAATATAATTTATATAGAAATATACTTTTACCAGAGTCCGCTAGAGCAACAATCTCCTTTAATCGCGTTACTTTAAACAACAGTTATTACATTCAGATAAAATAACCCCCTCCCTACCTCTCACACCCCGTCACTGTCTCTCACACCCCGTCCCTGTCTCTCACATCCCCTCCCTGTCTCTCACATCCCCTCTCTGTCTCTCTGTCTCTCACATCCCCTCTCTGTCTCTCACATCCCCTCTCTGTCTCTCTAACCCCTCTCTGTCTCTCACATCCCCTCTCTGTCTCTCACATCCCCTCTCTGTCTCTCACATCCCCTCTCTGTCTCTCTGTCTCTCACATCCCCTCTCTGTCTCTCACATCCCCTCTCTGTCTCTCACATCCCCTCTCTGTCTCTCACATCCCCTCTCTGTCTCTCTGTCTCTCACATCCCCTCTCTGTCTCTCACATCCCCTCTCTGTCTCTCACATCCCCTCTCTGTCTCTCACATCCCCTCTCTGTCTCTCACATCCCCTCCCTGTCTCTCACATCCCCTCTCTGTCTGTCACATCCCCTCTCTGTCTGTCACATCCCCTCTCTGTCTCTCACATCCCCTCTCTGTCTGTCACATCCCCTCTCTGTCTCTCACATCCCCTCTCTGTCTCTCACATCCCCTCTCTGTCTCTCACATCCCCTCTCTGTCTCTCACATCCCCTCTCTGTCTCTCACATCCCCTCTCTGTCTCTCTGTCTCTCACATCCCCTCTCTGTCTCTCACATCCCCTCTCTGTCTCTCACATCCCCTCTCTGTCTCTCACATCCCCTCTCTGTCTCTCACATCCCCTCTCTGTCTCTCACATCCCCTCTCTGTCTCTCACATCCCCTCTCTGTCTCTCACATCCCCTCTCTGTCTCTCACATCCCCTCTCTGTCTCTCACATCCCCTCTCTGTCTCTCACATCCCCTCTCTGTCTCTCACATCCCCTCTCTGTCTCTCACATCCCCTCTCTGTCTCTCTGTCTCTCACATCCCCTCTCTGTCTCTCTGTCTCTCACATCCCCTCTCTGTCTCTCACATCCCCTCTCTGTCTCTCACCTTCCCTTCTCTGTCTCTCACATCCCCTCTCTGTCTCTCACATCCCCTCTCTGTCTCTCTGTCTCTCACATCCCCTCTCTGTCTCTCTGTCTCTCACATCCCCTCTCTGTCTCTCACATCCCCTCTCTGTCTCTCACATCCCCTCTCTGTCTCTCACATCCCCTCTCTGTCTCTCACATCCCCTCTCTGTCTCTCACATCCATTCTCTGTCTCTCACATCCCCTCTCTGTCTCTCTGTCTCTCACATCCCCTCTCTGTCTCTCACATCCCCTCTCTGTCTCTCACATCCCCTCTCTGTCTCTCACATCCCCTCTCTGTCTCTCACATCCCCTCTCTGTCTCTCACATCCCCTCTCTGTCTCTCACATCCCCTCTCTGTCTCTCACATCCCCTCTCTGTCTCACATCCCCTCTCTGTCTCTCACATCCCCTCTCTGTCTCTCACATCCCCTCTCTGTCTCTCTGTCTCTCACATCCCCTCTCTGTCTCTCTGTCTCTCACATCCCCTCTCTGTCTCTCACATCCCCTCTCTGTCTCTCACATCCCCTCTCTGTCTCTCACATCCCCTCTCTGTCTCTCACATCCCCTCTCTGTCTCTCACATCCCCTCTCTGTCTCTCTGTCTCTCACACCCCCTCTCTGTCTCTCACATCCCCTCTCTGTCTCTCACATCCCCTCTCTGTCTCTCACATCCCCTCTCTGTCTCTCACATCCCCTCTCTGTCTCTCTGTCTCTCACACCCCCTCTCTGTCTCTCACATCCCCTCTCTGTCTCTCACATCCCCTCTCTGTCTCTCACATCCCCTCTCTGTCTCTCACATCCCCTCTCTGTCTCTCACATCCCCTCTCTGTCTCTCTGTCTCTCACATCCCCTCTCTGTCTCTCACATCCCCTCTCTGTCTCTCACATCCCCTCTCTGTCTCTCACATCCCCTCTCTGTCTCTCTGTCTCTCACACCCCCTCTCTGTCTCTCACATCCCCTCTCTGTCTCTCTGTCTCTCAAATCCCCTCTCTGTCTCTCACATCCCCTCTCTGTCTCTCACATCCCCTCTCTGTCTCTCTGTCTCTCAAATCCCCTCTCTGTCTCTCACATCCCCTCTCTGTCTCTCACATCCCCTCTCTGTCTCTCACATCCCCTCTCTGTCTCTCACATCCTCTCTCTGTCTCTCACATCCCCTCTCTGTCTCTCACATCCCCTCTCTGTCTCTCTGTCTCTCAAATCCCCTCTCTGTCTCTCACATCCCCTCTCTGTCTCTCACATCCCCTCTCTGTCTCTCACATCCCCTCTCTGTCTCTCACATCCCCTCTCTGTCTCTCACATCCCCTCTCTGTCTCTCACATCCCCTCTCTGTCTCTCACATCCCCTCTCTGTCTGTCTGTCTCTCAAATCCCCTCTCTGTCTCTCACATCCCCTCTCTGTCTCTCACATCCCCTCTCTGTCTCTCACATCCCCTCTCTGTCTCTCTGTCTCTCACATCCCCTCTCTGTCTCTCACATCCCCTCTCTGTCTCTCACATCCCCTCTCTGTCTCTCACATCCCCTCTCTGTCTCTCTGTCTCTCACATCCCCTCTCTGTCTCTCACATCCCCTCTCTGTCTCTCACATCCCCTCTCTGTCTCTCACATCCCCTCTCTGTCTCTCACATCCCCTCTCTGTCTCTCACATCCCCTCTCTGTCTCTCACATCCCCTCTCTGTCTCTCTGTCTCTCACATCCCCTCTCTGTCTCTCACATCCCCTCTCTGTCTCTCACATCCCCTCTCTGTCTCTCACATCCCCTCTCTGTCTCTCTGTCTCTCACATCCCCTCTCTGTCTCTCACATCCCCTCTCTGTCTCTCACATCCCCTCTCTGTCTCTCACATCCCCTCTCTGTCTCTCACATCCCCTCTCTGTCTCTCACATCCCCTCTCTGTCTCTCACATCCCCTCTCTGTCTCTCACATCCCCTCTCTGTCTCTCACATCCCCTCTCTGTCTCTCTGTCTCTCACATCCCCTCTCTGTCTCTCTGTCTCTCACATCCCCTCTCTGTCTCTCACATCCCCTCTCTGTCTCTCACCTTCCCTTCTCTGTCTCTCACATCCCCTCTCTGTCTCTCACATCCCCTCTCTGTCTCTCTGTCTCTCACATCCCCTCTCTGTCTCTCTGTCTCTCACATCCCCTCTCTGTCTCTCACATCCCCTCTCTGTCTCTCACATCCCCTCTCTGTCTCTCACATCCCCTCTCTGTCTCTCACATCCCCTCTCTGTCTCTCACATCCATTCTCTGTCTCTCACATCCCCTCTCTGTCTCTCTGTCTCTCACATCCCCTCTCTGTCTCTCACATCCCCTCTCTGTCTCTCACATCCCCTCTCTGTCTCTCACATCCCCTCTCTGTCTCTCACATCCCCTCTCTGTCTCTCACATCCCCTCTCTGTCTCTCACATCCCCTCTCTGTCTCTCACATCCCCTCTCTGTCTCACATCCCCTCTCTGTCTCTCACATCCCCTCTCTGTCTCTCACATCCCCTCTCTGTCTCTCTGTCTCTCACATCCCCTCTCTGTCTCTCTGTCTCTCACATCCCCTCTCTGTCTCTCACATCCCCTCTCTGTCTCTCACATCCCCTCTCTGTCTCTCACATCCCCTCTCTGTCTCTCACATCCCCTCTCTGTCTCTCACATCCCCTCTCTGTCTCTCTGTCTCTCACACCCCCTCTCTGTCTCTCACATCCCCTCTCTGTCTCTCACATCCCCTCTCTGTCTCTCACATCCCCTCTCTGTCTCTCACATCCCCTCTCTGTCTCTCTGTCTCTCACACCCCCTCTCTGTCTCTCACATCCCCTCTCTGTCTCTCACATCCCCTCTCTGTCTCTCACATCCCCTCTCTGTCTCTCTGTCTCTCACATCCCCTCTCTGTCTCTCACATCCCCTCTCTGTCTCTCACATCCCCTCTCTGTCTCTCACATCCCCTCTCTGTCTCTCACATCCCCTCCCTGTCTCTCACATCCCCTCTCTGTCTGTCACATCCCCTCTCTGTCTGTCACATCCCCTCTCTGTCTCTCACATCCCCTCTCTGTCTGTCACATCCCCTCTCTGTCTCTCACATCCCCTCTCTGTCTCTCACATCCCCTCTCTGTCTCTCACATCCCCTCTCTGTCTCTCACATCCCCTCTCTGTCTCTCACATCCCCTCTCTGTCTCTCTGTCTCTCACATCCCCTCTCTGTCTCTCACATCCCCTCTCTGTCTCTCACATCCCCTCTCTGTCTCTCACATCCCCTCTCTGTCTCTCACATCCCCTCTCTGTCTCTCACATCCCCTCTCTGTCTCTCACATCCCCTCTCTGTCTCTCACATCCCCTCTCTGTCTCTCACATCCCCTCTCTGTCTCTCACATCCCCTCTCTGTCTCTCACATCCCCTCTCTGTCTCTCACATCCCCTCTCTGTCTCTCACATCCCCTCTCTGTCTCTCTGTCTCTCACATCCCCTCTCTGTCTCTCTGTCTCTCACATCCCCTCTCTGTCTCTCACATCCCCTCTCTGTCTCTCACCTTCCCTTCTCTGTCTCTCACATCCCCTCTCTGTCTCTCACATCCCCTCTCTGTCTCTCTGTCTCTCACATCCCCTCTCTGTCTCTCTGTCTCTCACATCCCCTCTCTGTCTCTCACATCCCCTCTCTGTCTCTCACATCCCCTCTCTGTCTCTCACATCCCCTCTCTGTCTCTCACATCCCCTCTCTGTCTCTCACATCCATTCTCTGTCTCTCACATCCCCTCTCTGTCTCTCTGTCTCTCACATCCCCTCTCTGTCTCTCACATCCCCTCTCTGTCTCTCACATCCCCTCTCTGTCTCTCACATCCCCTCTCTGTCTCTCACATCCCCTCTCTGTCTCTCACATCCCCTCTCTGTCTCTCACATCCCCTCTCTGTCTCTCACATCCCCTCTCTGTCTCACATCCCCTCTCTGTCTCTCACATCCCCTCTCTGTCTCTCACATCCCCTCTCTGTCTCTCTGTCTCTCACATCCCCTCTCTGTCTCTCTGTCTCTCACATCCCCTCTCTGTCTCTCACATCCCCTCTCTGTCTCTCACATCCCCTCTCTGTCTCTCACATCCCCTCTCTGTCTCTCACATCCCCTCTCTGTCTCTCACATCCCCTCTCTGTCTCTCTGTCTCTCACACCCCCTCTCTGTCTCTCACATCCCCTCTCTGTCTCTCACATCCCCTCTCTGTCTCTCACATCCCCTCTCTGTCTCTCACATCCCCTCTCTGTCTCTCACATCCCCTCTCTGTCTCTCACATCCCCTCTCTGTCTCTCACATCCATTCTCTGTCTCTCACATCCCCTCTCTGTCTCTCTGTCTCTCACATCCCCTCTCTGTCTCTCACATCCCCTCTCTGTCTCTCACATCCCCTCTCTGTCTCTCACATCCCCTCTCTGTCTCTCACATCCCCTCTCTGTCTCTCACATCCCCTCTCTGTCTCTCACATCCCCTCTCTGTCTCTCACATCCCCTCTCTGTCTCACATCCCCTCTCTGTCTCTCACATCCCCTCTCTGTCTCTCACATCCCCTCTCTGTCTCTCTGTCTCTCACATCCCCTCTCTGTCTCTCTGTCTCTCACATCCCCTCTCTGTCTCTCACATCCCCTCTCTGTCTCTCACATCCCCTCTCTGTCTCTCACATCCCCTCTCTGTCTCTCACATCCCCTCTCTGTCTCTCACATCCCCTCTCTGTCTCTCTGTCTCTCACACCCCCTCTCTGTCTCTCACATCCCCTCTCTGTCTCTCACATCCCCTCTCTGTCTCTCACATCCCCTCTCTGTCTCTCACATCCCCTCTCTGTCTCTCTGTCTCTCACACCCCCTCTCTGTCTCTCACATCCCCTCTCTGTCTCTCACATCCCCTCTCTGTCTCTCACATCCCCTCTCTGTCTCTCACATCCCCTCTCTGTCTCTCACATCCCCTCTCTGTCTCTCTGTCTCTCACATCCCCTCTCTGTCTCTCACATCCCCTCTCTGTCTCTCACATCCCCTCTCTGTCTCTCACATCCCCTCTCTGTCTCTCTGTCTCTCACACCCCCTCTCTGTCTCTCACATCCCCTCTCTGTCTCTCTGTCTCTCAAATCCCCTCTCTGTCTCTCACATCCCCTCTCTGTCTCTCACATCCCCTCTCTGTCTCTCACATCCCCTCTCTGTCTCTCTGTCTCTCAAATCCCCTCTCTGTCTCTCACATCCCCTCTCTGTCTCTCACATCCCCTCTCTGTCTCTCACATCCCCTCTCTGTCTCTCACATCCTCTCTCTGTCTCTCACATCCCCTCTCTGTCTCTCACATCCCCTCTCTGTCTCTCTGTCTCTCAAATCCCCTCTCTGTCTCTCACATCCCCTCTCTGTCTCTCACATCCCCTCTCTGTCTCTCACATCCCCTCTCTGTCTCTCACATCCCCTCTCTGTCTCTCACATCCCCTCTCTGTCTCTCACATCCCCTCTCTGTCTCTCACATCCCCTCTCTGTCTGTCTGTCTCTCAAATCCCCTCTCTGTCTCTCACATCCCCTCTCTGTCTCTCACATCCCCTCTCTGTCTCTCACATCCCCTCTCTGTCTCTCTGTCTCTCACATCCCCTCTCTGTCTCTCACATCCCCTCTCTGTCTCTCACATCCCCTCTCTGTCTCTCACATCCCCTCTCTGTCTCTCTGTCTCTCACATCCCCTCTCTGTCTCTCACATCCCCTCTCTGTCTCTCACATCCCCTCTCTGTCTCTCACATCCCCTCTCTGTCTCTCACATCCCCTCTCTGTCTCTCACATCCCCTCTCTGTCTCTCACATCCCCTCTCTGTCTCTCTGTCTCTCACATCCCCTCTCTGTCTCTCACATCCCCTCTCTGTCTCTCACATCCCCTCTCTGTCTCTCACATCCCCTCTCTGTCTCTCTGTCTCTCACATCCCCTCTCTGTCTCTCACATCCCCTCTCTGTCTCTCACATCCCCTCTCTGTCTCTCACATCCCCTCTCTGTCTCTCACATCCCCTCTCTGTCTCTCACATCCCCTCTCTGTCTCTCACATCCCCTCTCTGTCTCTCACATCCCCTCTCTGTCTCTCACATCCCCTCTCTGTCTCTCTGTCTCTCACATCCCCTCTCTGTCTCTCTGTCTCTCACATCCCCTCTCTGTCTCTCACATCCCCTCTCTGTCTCTCACCTTCCCTTCTCTGTCTCTCACATCCCCTCTCTGTCTCTCACATCCCCTCTCTGTCTCTCTGTCTCTCACATCCCCTCTCTGTCTCTCTGTCTCTCACATCCCCTCTCTGTCTCTCACATCCCCTCTCTGTCTCTCACATCCCCTCTCTGTCTCTCACATCCCCTCTCTGTCTCTCACATCCCCTCTCTGTCTCTCACATCCATTCTCTGTCTCTCACATCCCCTCTCTGTCTCTCTGTCTCTCACATCCCCTCTCTGTCTCTCACATCCCCTCTCTGTCTCTCACATCCCCTCTCTGTCTCTCACATCCCCTCTCTGTCTCTCACATCCCCTCTCTGTCTCTCACATCCCCTCTCTGTCTCTCACATCCCCTCTCTGTCTCTCACATCCCCTCTCTGTCTCACATCCCCTCTCTGTCTCTCACATCCCCTCTCTGTCTCTCACATCCCCTCTCTGTCTCTCTGTCTCTCACATCCCCTCTCTGTCTCTCTGTCTCTCACATCCCCTCTCTGTCTCTCACATCCCCTCTCTGTCTCTCACATCCCCTCTCTGTCTCTCACATCCCCTCTCTGTCTCTCACATCCCCTCTCTGTCTCTCACATCCCCTCTCTGTCTCTCTGTCTCTCACACCCCCTCTCTGTCTCTCACATCCCCTCTCTGTCTCTCACATCCCCTCTCTGTCTCTCACATCCCCTCTCTGTCTCTCACATCCCCTCTCTGTCTCTCTGTCTCTCACACCCCCTCTCTGTCTCTCACATCCCCTCTCTGTCTCTCACATCCCCTCTCTGTCTCTCACATCCCCTCTCTGTCTCTCACATCCCCTCTCTGTCTCTCACATCCCCTCTCTGTCTCTCTGTCTCTCACATCCCCTCTCTGTCTCTCACATCCCCTCTCTGTCTCTCACATCCCCTCTCTGTCTCTCACATCCCCTCTCTGTCTCTCTGTCTCTCACACCCCCTCTCTGTCTCTCACATCCCCTCTCTGTCTCTCTGTCTCTCAAATCCCCTCTCTGTCTCTCACATCCCCTCTCTGTCTCTCACATCCCCTCTCTGTCTCTCACATCCCCTCTC
Source organism: Physella acuta (assembly GCF_028476545.2). Classification (NCBI taxonomy): domain Eukaryota; kingdom Metazoa; phylum Mollusca; class Gastropoda; family Physidae; genus Physella; species Physella acuta. The sequence continues at coordinate 33,945 of NW_026731633.1, forward strand.
TGTCTCTCTGTCTCTCAAATCCCCTCTCTGTCTCTCACATCCCCTCTCTGTCTCTCACATCCCCTCTCTGTCTCTCACATCCCCTCTCTGTCTCTCACATCCTCTCTCTGTCTCTCACATCCCCTCTCTGTCTCTCACATCCCCTCTCTGTCTCTCTGTCTCTCAAATCCCCTCTCTGTCTCTCACATCCCCTCTCTGTCTCTCACATCCCCTCTCTGTCTCTCACATCCCCTCTCTGTCTCTCACATCCCCTCTCTGTCTCTCACATCCCCTCTCTGTCTCTCACATCCCCTCTCTGTCTCTCACATCCCCTCTCTGTCTGTCTGTCTCTCAAATCCCCTCTCTGTCTCTCACATCCCCTCTCTGTCTCTCACATCCCCTCTCTGTCTCTCACATCCCCTCTCTGTCTCTCTGTCTCTCACATCCCCTCTCTGTCTCTCACATCCCCTCTCTGTCTCTCACATCCCCTCTCTGTCTCTCACATCCCCTCTCTGTCTCTCTGTCTCTCACATCCCCTCTCTGTCTCTCACATCCCCTCTCTGTCTCTCACATCCCCTCTCTGTCTCTCACATCCCATCTCTGTCTCTCACATCCCCTCTCTGTCTCTCACATCCCCTCTCTGTCTCTCACATCCCCTCTCTGTCTCTCTGTCTCTCACATCCCCTCTCTGTCTCTCACATCCCCTCTCTGTCTCTCACATCCCCTCTCTGTCTCTCACATCCCCTCTCTGTCTCTCTGTCTCTCACATCCCCTCTCTGTCTCTCACATCCCCTCTCTGTCTCTCACATCCCCTCTCTGTCTCTCACATCCCCTCTCTGTCTCTCACATCCCCTCTCTGTCTCTCACATCCCCTCTCTGTCTCTCACATCCCCTCTCTGTCTCTCACATCCCCTCTCTGTCTCTCACATCCCCTCTCTGTCTCTCTGTCTCTCACATCCCCTCTCTGTCTCTCACACCCCCTCTCTGTCTCTCACATCCCCTCTCTGTCTCTCTGTCTCTGACATCCCCTCTCTGTCTCTCACATCCCCTCTCTGTCTCTCACATCCCCTCTCTGTCTCTCACATCCCCTCTATGTCTCTCACATCCCCTCTCTGTCTTTCTGTCTCTCACATCCCCTCTCTGTCTCTCACATCCCCTCTCTGTCTCTCACATCCCCTCTCTGTCTCTCACATCCCCTCTCTGTCTCTCACATCCCCTCTCTGTCTCTCACATCCCCTCTCTGTCTCTCACATCCCCTCTCTGTCTCTCACATCCCCTCTCTGTCTCTCTGTCTCTCACACCCCCTCTCTGTCTCTCACATCCCCTCTCTGTCTCTCACATCCCCTCTCTGTCTCTCACATCCCCTCTCTGTCTCTCACATCCCCTCTCTGTCTCTCACATCCCCTCTCTGTCTCTCACATCCCCTCTCTGTCTCTCACATCCCCTCTCTGTCTCTCACATCCCCTCTCTGTCTCTCACATCCCCTCTCTGTCTCTCACATCCCCTCTCTGTCTCTCACATCCCCTCTCTGTCTCTCACATCCCCTCTCTGTCTCTCACATCCCCTCTCTGTCTCTCTGTCTCTCACACCCCCTCTCTGTCTCTCACATCCCCTCTCTGTCTCTCACATCCCCTCTCTGTCTCTCACATCCCCTCTCTGTCTCTCACATCCCCTCTCTGTCTCTCACATCCCCTCTCTGTCTCTCACATCCCCTCTCTGTCTCTCACATCCCCTCTCTGTCTCTTACATCCCCTTCCCTGTGGATAAACCGCCACATGATTCGTACAATCTTCAAGTCATGTTAACTAAAAATCAGTGTGAGCTTAAACATTTGTTCCACAAATCTTGGTCCGTATACAAGTGAGTTATTCAGAAAATATTGCATCATGTTCCCTATTATTCTCACATATTGTCTGAAATTAAACATAAACCACTTCATTCAACATATACATATTTACTCAACATAAAAACATTTATCAACATAATTCAAAACATATTTCCACACATATGTGTAATATGCGCCTTAGGCGACATCATAATTTAACTTTCTCACAAAGAGAAAGCTTGGCCTACAGAAATATTTACGTCCAGCCATACAAAAACCGGCTCTATAAGCTCAGCAGGACAAACAAATTGACCAGCAGTGTAAACACGAGACATAATGCATTCTAGACTTCTTCATCTGCCTGCATTTGAAGAATGAAATTTATAGGATTCCATTTGCTGCGATCAATAAACATTTGATCTTCGGCTATCATGGGAGTCTGAATGGCCTGTTACGGTACATGTTTTGCATAGGATGAAGGCATGGGCATCTGTGGGGGTGGGGGGGGGGGGGGGTGGAAGGGGGGTAGATGGCCAAGTGAGACAAATAATGGCTAGGGAAGATTAAGGGTGGCCAAGTAAGTAGATTGTGTGAAGTTGGAATAAAAAACATGTGATTGTTTTAAAAGTCTACATTATTGGTAGTGGTTCTTGTGTTTTGGGAGGTAGGGTCTTGTATTGTTTTAAGATAAACATTATGACAGTGGTTCTCATGCTAGCCTTCAGAGTTAGCCTGTGGTAACCACCTTCAGATTTGTTTTTTTTTTTAGTTTCCCTTTCAAACCTGACGGTCTATGGGCAAGTGAAGAAGAGTTCACTTGTTTCTGAGACCTCGGCATATGAAGAGATAGTGTGGTCAGCACTATGCCCAGCCGCCTTTACTCTCCCTAACGTGAGTTAAGTATCCATCAGAGTTGGGTGGACTCAGGGACGGTCTACTGACTTGAACCCGGATTCGAACTCAAGACTTATGGGTTAGCAGTCCAGCTCTCTACCGCTAGACCACTCCGTCCCACCTTCAGAGTTAGCCTACGGTTAAACTCTTTAAACTACCCACCCCGCTAGTGACCAGACATGGTACAACATCTATAAATAGAACCAGGATGCCCCGCCCCATGATAAAGGACCTTCAGCAGCCCATGAAGATGTCGCCCCCTATGTGAGTAGTTGTCTTTCACTCACAGACCCACACAATTGGCTTTAGTCTGCGCAACAATTGAAACCATGAAAGCAGGTTCAAAAACCGCTAACAGCCAATTCATTTTGGGTTTTTTCGACTTTATTTAACTATTCATTCAATTAATAGAATGGCTGTTGTTTTTGCAAAGGAAAAACGGTAAAATGTAGACCTGTTTATAACTTTTTTTTTCAATACTCAAACAAAATATTTTTTCCACACATTTTTACCGATTAGAAACAATAATATTCCCACACCAGGTCTCGCATTGATTATAAATTCTGGATCGTTTATCATAGTCGGCTTACCCTCGCATGATGTATCGACTACTTTTGTATTCGAATATTTCTAAATGCAGATCCCGCAGAGAATCGCTCAGGCCTGCGGGGTATCGTTTACTCCCGCCTGTGGCAAATCACCTCGCTTTATTTAGAAATCGATTCCCGCTAATTAAGTCAGGTAGAGGGTGGTAACCTTGACCTTACTGTCACGGTCATTAGCGAGTGTCCAGACTAATTGAGAGATGGTCATTATCTTGATGGCTAGTCTCGCGCTTTAGAATTTATGATTAAAATGGTGATGGTTTTAGAAGGCGGATCTGACAAAATGATGCATGACAATGAATTAGCGTGATTTCCAGCAAGGCAATAGATTATCATTATTTGTATAATGACAATGGATTAGCGTTATGCCATGCATTACAACGATTTAGCGTTATAGCCATCGTGACAAACAATTAAAGTTATAAAAAGTGACAATGAATTAGCGTGATCATTTATGTGACAAAAGATTTAAGTTACATCAACTCTCACAGACGTTGCATCACGTACATAACGGCAAACATCAGACTTGATGCAGTACGTAGCGACACCCACATGACATATTATCTCGGGTCCATTGTCTAAACATTGCATCCCATGAAAGACAAACACTCTGTCCTGAACTGCACGGGTCATTACAGTCAAATAGACTTCTTTTGTCTTGCACAAACCCACAAACTCTGCCTGAATCAGCGGTCCAGATTTTATCACTCAAACAGGTCAAATTTACCCACGCGTTTCCTTTACGTTTCATCATCGTGTCAAAAATCTACTTTGCTGTTTATTTGTCTCGAGAAGTCAGATTTAGACCTAGACAATAGATGGAGCATGTTGAATTGTTGTTTTTTTTTTGTTTTTTTTTTTTTTTGTTTTTTAATGTTAGGAAGGTTAGTAAAAATAGAGCAAAATATTTATTTTGGGTTGAAAAATCAAGTTTTTGTCGAACAGGTCGTATAGCCATATTTCCACCTACGTCATCGACCGCTGCATGCTGTTGTTGAACGTCAACTAACGCCATCACAGCACGCGCCATTGGCGACATATTGTCCGTGAAGTATCAGCCGTCAGGAGAATGGAACCCGGCCATAAAGCTCCGGTCCTGGTGTTATCTCGCGCTTGGTTTGTGTCCACGGGACTCCAGCCGTCACGGTCCGCTGGCTGCAGACTTCAAGCCCGGGGGTCTGGTTGCCGTGAGCTCAGGGGTCAGCTGATCGGCTGGTGAAGTTCGATCTGTCGAATCAATCGGAGGTTCAACGATTGGGCTCTGATTGGCGTGATTTATGGGCGTGAAACGGATACATGTCGTGGTGTCTGTTGGCTGGTTCTGTTCTTGTGGGTTAGCCGTACCCAGGTACTGGTTCTGTTCTTGTGGGTTTGAGACTTAGTTAAGGATTTTGTAATTGGCTAACGGAATAAAGATAATAACCATAGGTCAAGAGTCTAGACTCTAGAGGATGCTGTGGTCTAGTGGTAGATCACACGCTTCCAGTCAAGGAAGTCACAAGTTCGCATACCCAGGTACTAGACAAGAAGTCGTTTCCTGACCGTATGGATCTAGAGGCTGGTTACATGGGTGAGAGAAAAGCTTCATTCTTTATCTTGTACCAGTATGGCTGATAAGAGATGACTGTATACAAGAGGAGAGAAAGAGAGAGAGAAAGAGAGTGAGAGAGAAGGAGAGAAAGAGATTTATATATCGTCTAACAAACATATATCGTCTAACAAACAAGTACCATCGACTTCTGTTGAGTTCGAAATTATTTTCTCTTCACAGAATTCATCAATACGACACAGCTATTTCGAGACCTGTTTCCTGGAATTGTCTGGATTGCAGTCTCGTACCAGCTCACACAAGTACAATCGCGCCCACAGACTAGAGTACTATAGTACAGTATGATCTTCAGAGAGCCTCGCCGTACGTAGAGCAGCAGCAGAGAGCCTCGCCGTACGTAGAGCAGTAGCAGAGAGCCCCACCGTACGTGGATCCAATTTGTCCCCCCCTACGGGGATGCTGCAGCCCGCAGGTGTGGGGGGGGGGGAGGGGCGGACAGCAGGTGTGGGGGAGGGGCGGACAGCAGGTTAATTAGTTCCTTTGATCGTCGGCTGATTGGCCGTCTCAATTGTTAGCTTGTTACCTGATAGGTCTAATACACTCACACACATTGCATGATCTAATACACTCACACACATTGTATGATCTAATTGACTGACCCATATTGCCTGTTCTAATAGACTGAAACACATTGATCTAATAGACTGATCCATATTGCCCCATCTAATAGACTTACACACTTTGAGTGATCTAATAGACTGACACACATTGATCTAATAGACTGACACACTTTGAGTGATCTAATACTTTAAAATGTCTCGAACACGCTTTAGCTAACAACTCTTTTACAAAAGGAAAGTTTCATAGTGCATTTAAAATGCTTGTCATGAAGTTTTTTTCTTTTTTTACTTACGTTTTTTTCTTCGTTTTAGTAATTAGACATGATTAGAACTAACACTTGCAAGTCGATATTTACGATATTTCTAAAAAGCATTAGTACTTAATTGTATCTTTCCATTTACTTTGATGATTGGGTAAAAATTGATTATTTGAAAAAATTGTGGGGCCCCTGAAAAGGAGGATGAAAAATGTCGGATGTTACACAGACCGATGTTACAGGGACCAATGTTACACAGACCGATGTTATAGGGACCGATGTTACAGAGACCGATGTTACACAGACCGATGTTACGCCTTACATCACGAGAGATGACGGCCAAACATCAGCACAAGAACTCATTCTACGTCACCAGATATGCCAATGGAAGGGGTAAAAGTCACACGGAAAAAAAACAGAAAAAAGTGAAAGTTCTTTTTAGGATAGAAGTCACATCAAATAGTCAGAAAGGAAAAATTGTATCAGAAAAAAAAAGTCACAGAAATAAAGTAACAGGGAAAAAAATCACGAAATAGTCTATGCAATATTTTTATTTACTTCTTGATAATGATAAAATTTCTGCTGTTTATAAATTTGGGAGGTGTTTAGTTTAGTAAAATTGTTACAACTTTAAATGAATCGTGGTTTATAATACTACTCTATTTTTTTATCTTCTTAATAAAGTGATCTCCCCTAAACCTTCTCGAATATTCTTATATAAAATAACAGGGGATGGGAACTCGGGCTATAGACATGATTTTTAATCCATTTTAAACACTTAAAGTTTTAAAAATAGAATAAAATCTCGTAGACAAATTAATTGCACACCAAGTGAACGCCAAATAAAAAGAAGGTAGAGAAATAGATCTTTTACTTACATGTGAAATTTCATTTATCTATCTTAAATAGTACTCAAGTTATAGGCTTTTGAAAAATTCAAAGTAGGAAAAGTACCACTTCCGGTTATCGGAAATCGCTCAAAAGTTGATACGGATCTACGATTTTGATAAAATACTTATATATGAAATTTCATCAACCTAGCTGTAACGGTACTCAAGTTATCGTGTTTACACACGGACAGACAGACAGACACACGGACATACGGACAAGATTGCAAAATTATGTTTTTCCGTATCAGTGAGGTGTAAAACGTCGAGATTTGTAAAAATCTCGATTTTTTTTTTTTTGCACGATTACAAGACTTTCTCTATACTTCGTTTATACGAGAAAGTAAAAATACAACATTTCACATTTCTAGTGTACAAACACATAGTACAAATGCACTGTACACTGTGATAGTTAAACGTGGTCAGGACCATTTTCCCACGTTTTCTTTAACTTGCTTTCTCTGTTTGTTTGTCTTTCCAATCAAATCTTGCGATCGAAATTTCTGGCACTTCCCAGTTAGCTAGCGCGCTGAAATTTTCAGGGAAGCTTTCTTTTGGATGACCATTGAATATTCAATTGTTATTATTACTAAATTGATCAATGGAAACATTTTATTGAGCATTTTAGACCGCTATATAATCTATATATATAATTCTCCTCTGCTAGCCATTAGAAAAAAAACCAGCGACGCGTACCTCGCGCGCAGTGAAGCGAACGATCACATGTCGCCACAGGCTTAGGGGCAGAGAATTTAGCTTGAACCGAGTTTAAACTTACAGGAGGTAGGCCAGTTTGGGGGAGACGATACGGTCGAGTGGTTGGGCACACGATTGCTATCCCACTCGACACGGGTTCAAATCTATGTGTTCTAGTCAGTAACGTATTCAAACAACGTGTTTTTTACGAGTTGTCTTTTTACGAGTTGTCTTTTTACGAGTTGTCTTTTTACGAGTTGTCTTTTTACGAGTTGTCTTTTTACGAGTTGTCTTCGTTTACCCAAAAAAAGTGAAAAGATAAAATCGATAGCAAGATTTTAATGCAAACAAACAGACAAAGACTAAAAAGTAGAAAATAATAATCATTAAAAAAGTTTTAAAAAACCCACGTTTTCTGATTGAACTAAAAAGTAGAAAATAAACGCTATACATCACAATAATGCAAGCGATCACTCTACTATAAGCGATCAAAAACGTGGGGCGCCGTGATTTTCTTACAGTTTCTAATACTGTTGACTCTCTATAAGCTCCCTAATAAAAGTCAATAGTATTATCTAATCAATAGTAATATAACTTTTACTTCGGCGACCCACGTTTTTGATCGCTTATAGTAGAGTGATCGCTTGCATTATTGTGATGTATAGCGTTTATTTTCTACTTTTTAGTTCAATCAGAAAACGTGGGTTTTTTAAAACTTTTTTAATGATTATTATTTCTATCCCGCTATTGAGCACGTTAATTTATTAAATGAATGAGAACAAGGCATACGTGGTTGTCGAAAAACGTTGAGCAATGCGTCTTTCTACACCTTTGCTAACTTTACATTTTTTGAAAATTTACATCATCATTTTTTTACCCGATCGTGCCCAAAACTCACACAGAAGGTTACATAACGTCCCGCAACTATACACACGTATATACATATGCTTCTATAATGAAGATTTAACATATCGTCACCTTATAAACGAATGTTTGTAATTGGATGTTCTCATATTACCTGAATAAACCTTGTTATTCTCGGCTGTCGATGTTATAATAATAAATATTTTGGAAAATTATTTCGCAATACTTACGTATTGCCCAATATTTGTGGACGGCTAATCGGTCTAGACCAGTCTTACGTAACAGTTCATTTCAAGCTTTGAACATTTCTCGATCAGTCTTACACAAGACGGAGGAGACGCAAGAAATAAATCTAACTACATTTCTACTGTTGCTGCCATTTTTACAAGTTATAGATCTGATCAAATCTAGTTTGGTTTTTTTTTTCCAATATTTTAGCTAACGGTTCCAGGAAGGAGCGTCTGGTGGTGGATGTGTTGGGACCGTCTGCTCCCACTTGAGCAGTCCTCTACGTCCAGCACACGACAAGTGAGCACCATTTCACAGCTCTGACCATATTGGCAATCATCCATTCAGTCCCCACCATCAACAATAAGGGGACGTAACCTACGTTGTTGCTGCCGGATTTTTCAGGGGACACAACACTCATGAAAAATGTGTAATCACTCTAGAGCCATTGAGGGATTGAAAAATGAACGAGCATTTGTGGACGAGTGCTTGAAGCTTTACATTTTTCTAGAAATTTGTTTTTAAATATAATACTTTAACAAGGCGTAATATAGTTGTAATCATACTTTTTAAGAAACTTTTCGGGGAGAGGGGCACTTAAAGGTTCAGAGAGGCGGACATTGGTTAATGTATATATTTTCTTTATAAACCAAATCGTTTTTTTTTTTTAAATTTGGTCCGAGGGTAAAGGTCCGAGTGTGGAGGGTAGAGGGTGGAGGGTTGGGGTCAGAAGGGGGGGGAGGGCGAGGGTGAAGGGCATGGGACAGATGCCTGAGCAAAAATATCTGGGTGTAAGAATTTAAACATAAATAACATTTTATGTTTTTTTTTTAATTTTAATTTTTTTTTTTAGTTTTTAATACAGGTTTTGTTTCAGTATTAGTGGAATAAAGAAATTACGTGAAATGTTTGCATTGCTTTTTTGGATATGAGCATATTGAATACAATTTCATACAGCTTTTCTTTTTGGATTTGTTTCCATAGCCTTTGTCCAACCAAGAACAAACTACAAGGCAGCAGTTGTTTGATTTTGGAGATGTCTCTCCTATAAGAGTGGCTCACACGCGCTATTGAACCTCATCTGCCCGGGGGTTCGAACTCAGGACTTGTAGTGTTACGAGCAGCCATGAGCTTTACCGACCCGACCACGCCGAACTTACACAACTATCATTATATTTTCCTTCGTAAATTAGTACTGAGCTATTACTGATACAAATATATTTTCCGACGGCTATAGCGTTGCAGATTAGTCCTCATAAATTTTTTACTGCTAAACTTTCTCTGATACATTCTCTTTCTGCTAAAGTCTACTGGAGAACTACTGATGTATTTTCTTACTGCTAAAGTCTACTGGAGAACTACTGATGTATTTTCTTACTGCTAAAGTCTACTGGAGAACAACTGATGTATTTTCTTACTGCTAAAGTCTAGTGGAGAACTACTGATGTATTTTTCATACTGCTAAAGTCTACTGGAGAACTACTGATGTATTTTCTTACTGCAAAAGTCTACTGGAGAACTACTGATGTATTTTCTTACTGCTAAAGTCTACTGGAGAACTACTGATGTATTTTCTTACTGCTAAAGTCTGGCGGACAACTACTGATGTATTTTCTCTGCGCCACTGATTACTAAACACAAGAAACACCGTGACGTAGATGAACACAACGCTGCTAATGTATGTTGTGTATGTACACAACATCTCCACTTCTATCCCCTGTATCGCTAATGTCTATGTGAGGTTGTCTTGATGGAGGCTCCCCGGAGGATTAACGATGGAGGGGCCAAGAGAAATATCTATTCTCTGATTCAATTGTCTACATCTATAGATTTAGCGAGAAAGAAGTTCGAGGATTTGCCATTAGTTTTTTTTTTTCAGTTGTTTTTTTTTTCATTTTTTTTTCTTTTAACTTTTTCTTTTATCTTTTTAAAAAGCTTATAACGATAAGTCTATAAGCCATTTTTTTATATTGATTTTTGTTTCGTATTAGGCTAAGCAGCATTTAGTTGTTAAGTAGCCTATATGTGTGTAAAATAATAAGGCATGTGTGTAAAATAATAAGGCAGAAGTATCGGCTTATTTCCCCTTACCCAGTTTTGTTGAAACTATTCGTTGAAATCTTTGTAATAAAAATCTCACCAATGTATTAAAACACCAAAATAAAGGCCATACATTCTTATATTTTTTTACTTCGTTAAAGTTGTAAAATAACAAGCATGGATCTATACATTTCCTCCCCTGCCCCACCCTCACTGCCTCTCTCAGTGTTTATTACCTCCATTACATTCAGACACCTGTCTTCCATGACGGATTTAATTTTATTACATTCATTTTAAACGTATCTCTCTCTCTCTCTCTGCCTATCTCTCTCTGTCTCTCCCTCTCTCTATTTCCCTACACCAACCTGTAAACCCCTCCCCATCTTTCCTTTATTTCTATCAATGCGTCGTAAATTGTATACCTCCTTCTGGTCCTCCCCCCCCTCCCTCCCCCCCCCCCTCCATGTTCCAGTCCAAAGAATTCCTCCTGGGTTTCTCTAACTGTCCCAGTAATAAACCTTCTTGTCCCGGGGGTGGGGGCACTACGTCGGGGTGCGGGTGGGGTAATGTCTAACTCCAGGCGTCCGGTCTGGTTCTATTTTCATTATCAGAGCAAAAACATCGTCAGAGTAGCAGCCCCTTACGTGGCTCCCACAGCCGAGAGTTACCCGCTCCTGATTGACCGTAAGATTGTTTTATGATTAATTCCCCCTGGTTTTTCCGGCCCTGCCCCCTCCCCCGTGGGTAGGCTTAATTTGCTAGTTTGTTTTATCGCCGGCGAAAATGGTCATTTTTTGTTGTACACGCATGCCGAAACAGGTCTTTCATTAACTCGTGTTTACATAATGTAGACAGACAAACACACAACAGACACGGTAATTCACTCAACCCATTGATCTACCAACTATAGATACAACTTACAAACATAGACTAGAATCTTACCACCATCCAGAACCAACTCATACAAATAGACTAGTCTTTACTAAAACTCAGACACAACTCATACAAATAGACTAATCTTTTCTAAAACACAGAAACAACTCCTACAAAAAGACTAGTCTTTTAAACATACAGAAACGACTCCTAGAAATAGACTCGAATCTTCCCCCATACAGAAACAACTCATACACAAAGACTATAGACTTTTAAACACAAATAACTCATACGACGTACATCAATAGATTAGCCATTTCTAAAACCCAGAAACAACTCATAAGATTAGACTTTAATCCAGAAACTATTCACATATGAAATTATCTTCTATTTCGTCAGTGGGAGCTAAAACTATTCTGTTGACGTGCCTGATGACACTGTCGTATGACGTTGTCCGTTTATGACATCAAGTAACAGAACCATGAGGCAAAGTCTGACATTGTCAAGTTATGAAGTTAACAGAACCATGAGGCAAAGTCTGCTGTTAAGACACATTTAGCTTTATTGTTAATTGATGGCATGAACTACTAGTTAGACCCAGTCTATACGGGTAAAATTATGTTACTAGTTAGACCCAGTCTATACGGGTAAAATTATGTTGCTAGTTAGACCCAGTCTATACGGGTAAAATTATGTTACTAGTTAGACCCAGTCTATACGGGTAAAATTATGTTACTAGTTAGACCCAGTCTATACGGGTAAAATTATGTTGCTAGTTAGACCCAGTCTATACGGGTAAAATTATGTTACTAGTTAGACCCAGTCTATACGGGTAAAATTATGTTGCTAGTTAGACCCAGTCTATACGGGTAAAATTATGTTGCTAGTTAGACCCAGTCTATACGGGTAAAATTATGTTGCTAGTTAGACCCAGTCTATACGGGTAAAATTATGTTACTAGTTAGACCCAGTCTATACGGGTAAAATTATGTTGCTAGTTAGACCCAGTCTATACGGGTAAAATTATGTTACTAGTTAGACCCAGTCTATACGGGTAAAATTATGTTGCTAGTTAGACCCAGTCTATACGGGTAAAATTATGTTGCTAGTTAGACCCAGTCTATACGGGTAAAATTATGTTACTAGTTAGACCCAGTCTATACGGGTAAAATTATGTTACTAGTTAGACCCAGTCTATACGGGTAAAATTATGTTGCTAGTTAGACCCAGTCTATACGGGTAAAATTATGTTGCTAGTTAGACCCAGTCTATACGGGTAAAATTACGTTACTAGTTAGACCCAGTCTATCCGAATAAAATTATGTTACTAGTTAGACCCAGTCTATACGGGTAAAATTATGTTACTAGTTAGACCCAGTCTATACGGGTACAGTTCTGCACTCTTCGACCGGCACACGTCACATCACTTGTATTAGACCGTGCCGGATGAGCCGGTGTCCGGCTAATTAGCCACGAAACATTCCTGTGTCGTCACGGCTAGTAACCTATTGGTCTAGCCAATGTAGTGCCAACCTCAGGGACTGTCGCACTAGAGTCGTTCCGCGATGGTTGTGTATTAAAGTGCGGTGGTGTCAACCATTATGGTGTTTTAGTTCATATCACTAATTCCTTACTTAGCTCTTTACAGTTAGTAAAAAAATGTATTGTTCATTAAAATGTTTGCGAAATTCAAATGATTGTACTTTACCCGCCCTAGATAATTCTGCGCGCCTTCTTTAATTGTCAACGTGCGAGAATGATTAGTCAATTATGACGCAGGCGATGACGTATGGTGTGCTATGACGTAACGAAAGTCTGCTCTAATTGTTGTCATCGATCAATGAGCAGCAACCCGTATATATAGGGGACAAGGGGGGAGTATATTTAATTGATGTGTTTATCGTGGATGTCGTCAATGACTGAAAAATATATTTTTGTGACGTGTAAAAACTAGTGCCGTTAGTCATGAAGGAGACTGGTTTAAACGCGAGGAGTTGGAGCAAAAATAGTTACAGTGGTTTGAGTGATGTTCTTGCAAATAGTTGCAGTAGAGTTGGTCTGTAATAGTGAGTACATATGGATGACTACTGGACGTCATTAAGACAAGACTGTAGTGTTGACGTCTGGACGTCAGTGTCAGAGTCAGGATACGAAATAGATCGGATTCCGGACGTCTAACAGACAAGAAACTGACGAAATATCAGGACGTCCTTGTGACAGGAGACGGGAGATACTTTGTTTAAAGCGACATCACCTGTAACATCTGCATCTGTCACTTGTCACCTCAGAGGCGTAGCGAGGGGGGGGGGGGGGCGGGGGGGGACATATGTCCCAGGGCTCCGACCTTAGGGGGGCGCCAAATTGAAAGTTTGAGGGGGGTTGCAAATGAACAGTTCGAGGGGGGTGCAAATGAAAAGTTCGAGAAGGGGGGGAGGCAAGTCGAAAATTTCAGGGGGGTGCACCAACACCTGCACCTGTCATATGTGATCTGTTACCTGCAGTCACCTGTGTTTGCCACCTGCACCTGTAACATTCACCAGCTGCATGCACCTGTCACCATCACCCCCCCACCCCTTCAATTTGTTGGCCCGGAACAATCGGGGTAACCCCCAGGGTCAGACCATGACTATCCCCTGACTGAGGGGAGGGGGGAGTCGATAAATGATTCATGCAAAGCCGCGACGGAATACCGCATCGGCTAACATGACGTCATTTGTTGTTGTAATCGATACAGGTGGGGCTTCGATCAGGACGTGCAGGTGTAAGAATGATGGCTGGCGGAGACAATTTGTTGAAACAATATGCACGTTTGACCCATTGCTCGTGAGTGGGTGATCACGTGAGTTGTTTCAGGTGTGTGTGGATTTATAGAGGTATAGAATCTTTTTCGTCCTTAATTGTAATATTACAGGGAATTTCCTAATCCCGATTTTATATTATGTGTTAACTTGGTATGCGCCATATTGCCCTTTTACACGAACTTTTTTTTTGGAGTAGCTTCCGTAGCTTTTGTCCACCAAGAACAAACTACGAGGCAGAAGTTGTTTTACTTAGGAGTTGTCTCTCCTAGATGTGTTGCTGTCCCCAGCGAACGAGCCTCATCTGAAGAGGTATGAAGACGGTCACGTACAAATAGAAGAATCGTCATACGGCCATTGGCAACAGTGGACGGTACAGAATCACATCCAACGATATATAGACATTTTGTAAAAAAAATAATTTTATTACAGATTTTTTAAAACCGCAATTTTCAACCAAGCCAAAATCTTGCCAAAAATACACAGACATTGAACTCTGCGAGAACTGGACATGGAATCAGAATATGAAGAAAATAGTCCCATTTGTTGACTTCCTTTTTGTGTCGTTGAGCTCATTATTCGCGCGATGAGATTTGCTCGTCGTCGGCTGAAAAGCCACAGATCCGATATGTTTTGATAAAGGGAATATGTTGCAGGGACGTAGGAAAGCGATTATAAGGGGCGATAACAAGGGGATCATGTCAATATAGTTTAACATGAGACGAAAATGTTAAGGGAGGCTAATGGTGGGGGGTATAGGCTTCTGTGGAGAGGACAGAAGGTCCCGTGGGGTGGGGGTGCATGAGACCGTGATGGCATTATCCTTGGGGGGGGGGGGGACTTTTTTAAAAAAATTAACAGGGGGTATTGGGAGCATGGGGCAGGGGTTGGCGGGGCAGGTGTTACACTGTGTTTAAGTTGAGGTGGGAGGGGGTAGGGTTATGAGATCATATAAGGGTGACGTTTATATAGGCTTCTAGGGCCGACGATTCTAGATGTGATGTTTGGGGTAGGCGACGGTACTAGAAGGGGGGGGGGGGGTATGACATGGGTGGTATGCGGATGTGACGAAATGCGGGCGAGGGGTTTATTTATTTACTGGGTCAAATATGCGTTGAGGTTAAAGGGGAGGGAGGTCATGGGGTCACGATATGTGGATAATTTGGGCAGGTCATATCGTACGTGGTGATGGGTGATGTTGTTTTGTTTGTATAGATTGGTCAAATGTATGGCATTTTACATGAACATGTCTTTAACATATGTGCCAGATTGACGTGTATGTCAAAATGTGTGACTATTTTAGTCACCTATAACCCATACATAATACAACAAATCCTACAATTTGGCCTGTAGTGAAGAAGCTCGATGTATCATACAGTCATATCCACCGTTTTTTTTCTCTTCCCCCACCCCCACCCCCACTCCGTGTGACGAGCCCAACTCGTGCTAGAGCACCAATTAAAGCCTACGGGTGTCTTCGAGTGCTTTATTACTGCCTACAACTTCCGGTTCGGGCTTACACGGCAGATGTAACCGGCACACGTAACCGGCTGAAGAGTCGCCGCCCGGACAGCCGGCACAATGATTGGATAAATTAGGGCGCGGGGCCGGCTGTGGCCGACCCTTAGCTTGACTTGGGGGGGGGGGGAGGGGCACTTTTGTCTGGTGAGTGGGGCCAGCTAACGGAATAGTTGGATGGAGGGTCGGGGGGGGGGGGGGGTCGTTGAGGCGGCGAGCAGACAAGATGGGGAGGAGAGAAGGTCAGAGATCGTCTGGATATCAGAACAGGAAGTGATTAGACCCACAATGGTGTCATGCGTGAGATTAGCCCAAAATAGGTTCGTGATAGGTTCGTGATTAGCCCTAAACATGTGGGTGATTCGACTAAAATAGTGCCAGGATTTTGATTAGCCCCAAATGGTGCAGAAGTATACTTAACCCCAAACGGTAAGTAAAGTAACCGGATTCAAACTAGAGACTTGCGGGTTAGCAGTATATCGCTCTAGCGCTAGGCCACACCGCCTCAACCAAAACTAGAGGTCATGTGCCCAATGATGCCGTGTTTGATTTTTATAGTTGTCTTTCCTAGATGAGTCGCTGTCACCATCCATCGAGCCTCATCTGTCTGGGGGTTCGAACTAGGGACTTCTCGGTTTAGCAGCCATGAGCTTTACCGACCCGACCACGCCGATCCAAAAATATATCCCATATCACACTTCTAAATCTTATCCCCTTATGAAATAACTAAAAATCCCCCACCCCCACCCCTAATTAAATGACGTCATATATATTCGCTACCATAACAAAACCTCAGCCCTTCCAAAGTTCTGATCGTACTCACCAAAGACTTGCTTGGTTTACTGACAAACACACTTTGCTCCCGTGAGTAAAAAAAAAACTTCGTCTTTTCACGAACGTCCTTCTGCCCTTGACCTTCAAGATGTATGACGTAGCAACAGCACCAAAGCCTAGCGACCAACTTGTTTATTTACAAAATGGATGTAACGGTTCCAGTTCTTTACATCAACATACCTGCACAGAAAAAAAACACAAATATTACGTTGTTGTCAAACTCGTACGTTTGTCAACTAGATTAAATGTGAACCATCCATAAGATAGCTTCTCATCGAACACATTTCTACATATTTAATACATATCGTATGATTTAAGGGGAAGTAAGCAACATCAAAAAGAACATTTATCGGTAATAAATAAAACTATAGCGCTGAACACACATAGTATTATGGGAGAATGTCGACTTGGCTATGCAGTTTATGGGAGGTAATCAATGTTTCATTCAGCACAAAAAGTCAGAGTTCTGTATAAAAGCGGGGACAAAGAGAGCACATATATGAAGGTCGTCAAGTTTTTTATTCATGTTTTTGTGTTGGTTTTTATTTCCGTTTCGATGTTGTTGTTTTTTTTTTACTTTTTTCTACATTCTTTTTTGTTCGTGTTTTGTATTTTAAAACCGGTGTTTCAATATACACTTATAGAATCATTAGCTATTCCTCTTGAAGAGAATCTTAAAGCAGATAGAGTTTAGACCTGCGTGGGGTGTTAGTTTCATCTTTTCTCGACAAAACAGGTGACCTGCTTGCACTGTGTAGACATAGCACTGACCGCATTGCATACCAAAGGCAGGACTACAGCAAAATAAGATGGAATTTAAGTAGGATTACGACTTATATGATGTCATGTATCTAACATGTGATGTCATGTTATCGGTTAGACTCAAGTGAAATCGCAGTAGTTTTCAGATACATGACGTCACATCAGTATTTAAAAGCTTATTACAATAAATGTTTTATTTTTCTTATGTTCTACTTTTTTATAAGTCATGTTTTTTTTTAAAAGAAAAATAGTATGTCTATATCTATATTTATTGAAACTTATTATGTCCTACATTTTTTTCCTTCAATTAGGTCCTAATAAAGTCGACAATACATATACACACAACTAAAAACGTTTGCATTAAAAATCTGTTGAGTAGCATGGAATCCCTAAAAGAAAATCATTTACCCTTAAGTTATTATCTACGTAGTCAGCTGTCGGGAATGAACCAATAAGGCATGGCCAAAGGTCTTCACCGTTGACTAGTATTAGATCTTGTCATACCTTATTTTTTTCATAAATTAAGAAATCTTTAAATTTATTTGCCATAATGATTTATATTTTATCGCCTTTTTTTCAGAGAATGATGTAATTGTAAAATGACAACAAAATCGCTGCACTAGAAGTATAGAGAAATTGAGCTGCAAGATTTGCCACCAACCCACAGACAAATAAACAAACAAACAGACATTAAAAACGAAATAGAAGTTCACAAAGAATTAGTTGCCTCTAACCTTGAATGTGACATTTTTTTTTTACCTGTAACGACAGTGTCAGAGTCAGTCTTGTTCGACCTTGACCTTGTCAATAGCACAGAAGGAAACTCGAGATATGTCAGCGATAAGTTTTGAAATAATTGACCTTTCTTTAATGGACTTTTTTTTTTAGTAATTAGCTTGTCACGTGCACGGCTTTTCCACAACTGTGTAAACTACCCCACTAAAAGGTCAAAAGTTTGTGCGTTGTTTGACGTGGGAAAAAAATTAGTAAAGGTTATTTTTCTTCATATTGGCTAACTGATCAGTTAGTGTTCTATCTACCTCCCCTAACGTGGTACATTGGTTTATTTGATTAGATGATTGCACATTGTTCAAAGTTATTCGATGAATATTTTTAAAACTGTTCAGCGTCAAATATTCGTTTTCCTAACGATAATCAAATAATGAACAGGATCTCTTACTAAATATATAAACAAAAAGGTGTTACACTACATTAAAGATACCGGGTGAGATTTTGTTTAAAACAAAGACAAGGAAATCTGGCCATCAAACTTTGGCCACTGGATGACCTGGTCAGGAAAAAATGGCCACTGGATAGGTTGATCAATGAAGCATATGATACAGATTAGTCTGGGGACACTGGCCAAAAGATATACTAACCAGGGGCCACTGAAAGACTGGATGTCACTAGCCATGGCCACTGGCCATTGAATAGACTGGCCAATGAAACACTAGATATAGATTAGCCATGGTCACTAGCCATTTGATAAACTGACTAGATATCAAATAGTTTGACATGATGTTAATAATTATCTCGATATTCGCAAAATGAAAGCATACTGTGACGTAATCCAGTGGAAATAACAATAAATATATTTAGCCATTTTGTGGATACGGTCATGACCGAACTGATATAATCCACTGGATTAACTTAATATTCTGCCACAATCTACTGGATCAATTAATCGCCATAGGGTACCCATTCATTAGATCCAACTTAGTATCAGTGTAACCATATGCATTGGATCAACATTGTCTCCATACATTGAAGAAGTCGGATAGAGCAACATTAATACAACTAGTCAACAGTTACATATACCAGGCAACATACAACTATACTTACACCGTCAGGATACATGTGAAACAAACGTCTAATTGTTTCAAGAATTCCAAATTAGTTAGTCTGATGTATCCAGATTTAGCACGATGTATGAATTGTTATAACCACTCTTACACTTAGAAAAAAATGGCACAGGATCTCTACAGTAAATATTTAAACCAGATCAAGGACAATTCTTATCTCTAGCATGCTTTTTACATGCTGTCCAAAATGGCGGTTTACGGCATGTGACGTCACAATCTTTGTTTACATTTGCGATGATTGCCAAAACCTATATAAGGTTTGTTTGAGAAACCTACCCCCATAATTTACAACCTGCTCGGTAATTTATAACCGGGTTTTTAAAAAGCATAGGCTTGTCTATAGACTCTACGATATTAGGTTTTGTTATCTACGTATGAGAAAGGTCCTTTCTTTTCTGTTATATGTGTTGTGTGTAGCTGTGTTGAGGTGTACCTCTGGGGCGCTGGGGGAGCGGAAAGGGGGGTAGCTCTGTCAGTCTACACTGGGTCAATGGGTTTAATAAGAAAGACAAGTGAACCCAATCAAGAAGACATGTCTAATTAAAACAGATTAGGCATCACCATGTTAAAGAAATGTTGAGTGTTCAAAAAGAACAAAAATATTTCAGTTAATGCATTCGACTAAACTTGACAATTTTAATACAACGAAAACAGTGTGTGAATTACGAAATCTATTTATATGACTTGTCCATATCTGATATAAAAATTGTAAAATCTAAGATTAAACTATGCTTTAAGTAGTATCTGAGCTAGAGTAATCGTGTAACAGTTAAGGTTTGGTCTTAGCTAACTAAATGTGGTTGATAAAATAAACAGCTATCAGAGCTAAAAAGGAATTGAGCTTATCTAAGCTAATATTGTGTTATAGCTAAATCTTTGAGCTTAGTCAATCCCAGGTTTTCTGTCAACATTTACTATAATTAATCTCCATGTCTCTACGGGTATCTATGTACTTAAGGTACACTACGGTATGATGTGACATATTTGCTACACGGTGTAACAATTCACATTTTTTCTTTCCTCGTGTGATCCGTGTATTATTCACCAGTTGTATGCAACTTTTTGTTGTAGTTTAACAACTTCCTGTCTGTCCGCAAACACATTTGTTTTATTGCTAAGCAGGGATTGTGTTGATTTTTTTAAACTCGTTCGAATAAAAACGATAGGGCATGTTAGACCGAAATCAATATTTGAATTGAACGCTGGAACAACTAAAACACATTTGGAGTCTTTGAGACAAAAGAATAGCGTTGTCATTTAAAAAGTTTGATCGCGTGCTTCTACTTTATTAATATTTTAATCACGTGATTAAGTGCGCTGTATCAACACTTAAAGTTAAGTCAAAAGCTAGTCAAACAAAATGTGACGCTGTGAGGATTACAAAGTAGATTTATTAAACAGCATGCGACAACGTCAACACAAAAATGAGGTGTTTAGTCTATTAGAGGGTATGGGATCAGTACCACCACACCACCAACCTAAAAGGTCACTCGATTATACAACTAGTAAGTCTGTAATTCAGGTACAAAATATATTACGATGTTAAAACTTATTTTAAAACAGAGGCCCTTTATCGTCACATTTAATCCATCATTTTACAGCGGTTTGTTACCATCGCTCGCTACAGTTGTATGACAATCACAAGAAAACTGTGACAGCTCCAATAAAGCTTTATGACAGCTATGCTAAACCTGTATGACAGCTATACTACACCTGTATGACAGCTCTACTATACCTGTATGACAGCTCTACTATACCTGTATGACAGCTCTAATATACCTGTATGACAGCTATACTACACCTGTATGACAGCTATACTACACCTGTATGACAGCTATACTACACCTGTATGACAGCTATGCTACACCTGTATGACAGCTATACTACACCTGTATGACAGCTATACTACACCTGTATGACAGCTATACTACACCTGTATGACAGCTATACTACACCTGTATGACAGCTATACTACACCTGTATGACAGCTATACTACACTTGTATGACAGCTATACAACACCTGTATGACAGCTATACGAAATCTGTATCACAGCTATACTACAATTGTATGACAGCTCCAATTAAGTTTTATGACAGCTATTCTACACCTGTATGACAGCTACTAACAACAATTTGTTTTTAAAAGCGTCTGTTATTTTGCTGTAAAATTCTGAAGGGTAGGGGGTGGGGAGGTGGTCTCACTTAGCCGTGGATATAAAACACGTAACAATTAAGAAGTGCCTTTTTTTAAATGTGTAAACTTTGTTCCGTATCAAGCTAGATGGAAATCTAGCCGGCACTTTAGCCGGCACTGAGCCAACACACCGGCTCCGATTTCACAACACACTCAGTTTTTTTAAGTGTTGTTTTTAAATTAAAATTCAGTCATAATTGATTGATTTTGGAAGATTTCCACCCTGCTCTCCCCCCCCCCCCAATCCCCCACCCCCCACCCCACACACTCACCCTGTCAGTCGGCTAATCCTTGATTGTCTCTTGTTTCAGTCGCTACCATTCCGCTTGTTGCTTCTTGGCACATCCGGGTCTTGCCTAGCTTCCGCTTACACCCTTACCTCATTACAGCTCACGTGACGCCCGCATTTGCATGTGTTGTGTTTAATCTCAGCTCAGATCACGTGGTCTGTGTCACATGATGCCACGCCCATCTACCACGTGATAGAACATCGATTCATTGAAAAAATCAAAACAACTGAGTTCTCGTTCTTTACAATGAGAGGTACTCCGTGGACCTTTTGGGGTAAACGGTTGGCGAATCAGCGGTAAGCGATTGACGAAATTCGATGTAAATTTCAGGCGAATTGAGGTAAGCAGTGGACCGATTGTTGGCTAAAGATAAAGCTAATTCAAGTAAGCAGAACAAACAGCGTATTTAGTTTCGCGGCGTAAACTACACAAAGGGGGAAAGCCGGTGGACCAGCATATGAAGAGTCTATCCTTGACCTTGATTATAGTGTATCATTCATTAGAGAACATAATTAGTTTTTTCCGACCTCACCCTGACCTTCAGCTGTCTATTATCTCTCTCTCCCTCTCTTCCAGTGTTTCTCTCAGACTTTTTTCTCACGGGGGGGGGGGGTAGAGGGCACTTAAAATTTCTAAGGGGGGGGGACTAAATTTTCCGGAGGTGAGTGGATTGCGGACACTGTTAAAAGTATATTTTTTCTATATAAATTCCATTTCGTTCGAGTGGGGGGGGGGGGGGCGGTAGACTTTCTTTCCGGGAAGGGGAGGGGGTGCAGAAGAGACGCCTGGAAGAAACTCTGCTCTCTTCCTCTCATATATGACCGCAAAGGTCAAGTGTTTACTTATTAGCCAGGCAGTCAGTAAGGGGGTTAAAAAATTTAGCAGTTCTCGTCACGTGGGTTTCTGATATTTGGCATAGTGAACACGTCATCAACGATTCCCATCTCCCAGTACTCAGTGAACAACCTACAATCTTAGTTTACACTGTCAGGGCTGTTCTACTCATTAAAGTTTGTAAAATGAAACGTTAGATATAGCTGTAACTCAATCCACGTGAAGGGTCTTTACAGGGAAAGGTCAGGTAGTTGAAAGTGTAATAATAGAACTGTAAGATGTAATTGTAATTTAACACCTCCACCCTGACGTAATATGAACGCCCTGAGTAAACTTATGAAAGTCTGAGACCAGTTTGCGCACTGCGAATGTTAACCAGTTTCCGCACTCCGGATGTTAACCAGTTTCCGCACTCCGAATTCTACAAATTTCCGCAAGTGGGCGGGCGCGTGTTGACCTACACACATCCACACGTGCAAAAATTAGCAAACAGGCAAACATGATATTCTAAGCCTTTTGTTTCAAACTTCTAGAACATGAGATCTAAATTAACCCTCAGCAGGGGATCTAGGGTGGGGGAGGGGGTGGGGCTTAAATAAACCAAATTTAAATTACAATGGATAACAGTGTTTTTTTTTTCTAGTGAGCTAATGCTCAATTCAGCGTTGTTATCAATAGCAGTTAATTGTACAGAAAATCTTTAGTTAGCATAAATAGATATACCGTATATAATAAAACCTTTAGTTAGATATTGTATTTACTTTAACTGACGTATCCGTATAGTATTTGATCTTACGTAGAAATGTGAATCTATGCTTTGCGTGGGGAGGGGGATTTTAAGTGAAATCAAAGACTTAAAATTAATTACCATTCTTAAGGATCATTGCTCTGTTGTATGTGACCTATTTAGATGACCTATGACCTTTGTTCTAGTTTCGTCTTCAGAATGTGATACTATTGTCTCATGATAAACAACCCCACATACGCTGACTTTCGGAAATTTATTTTAAGCTTTGAGTTTTTATAATACTAATTGCAATTTTAAAATGTTTGGTGTAATGTGACTAATCTACGCGAGAAAATTTTCTCACAAATATTGTGTGTAAGCAAAAATAAAAAAAATCTTATGACAATTACGAAAAACCTATACCCACAACATCTAACAAAGCCACACTCATCAAGTAAAGTAATTTTAGTTAACCTGAAGTCTGCTTTCTATTAATAGACACAAGTGGTCGAATCATCTCTGGAAAACACGCAGCATTTCAGTAGATGATCATAGATTAGTTGCCGCGACATTTGAAAGTGATCATAGATTAGTTGACGCGACATTTGAAGGTGATAATAAGATTGTTGACGCGACATTTGGTGGTGATAATAAGATTGTTGACGCGATAATAGGAAGTAATCATAGGATAGTTGATTCGACATTTGAAGGTGATCCCTCATCGGATAGTTGACGCGACATTTGGAGGTGATCATATGATAGTTGAGGCGACATTTGGAGGTGATCATATAGGATACTTGACGCGACATTTGGAGTTGATCAATAAGGATACTTGACGCGACATTTGGAGGTGATCATATAGGATACTTGACGCGACATTTGGAGGTGATCATATAGGATACTTGACGCGACATTTGGAGGTGATCATATAGGATACTTGACGCGACAATTGGAGTTGATCAAATAGGATAGTTGACGCGACATTTGGAGGTGATCATATAGGTTAGTTGATTCGACATTTGGAGGTGATCTTAGGATAGTGGACGCGACATTTGGAGGTGATCTCTCATAGAATAATTGACGCGACATTTGGAGGTGCTCATAGAATAGTTGACGCGACAACGTTTTTGAATATTTGTTTTTATTAGAGCAAAAATAAATTAAAACCAGCCAATGGATATTAGTTGCATGTTGGTGTGGTTGTGGACGTAAGAAAAACAACTCGCCACGCGTCACCACATGTCTCCATCGTAGAATGATCGCACCGAAAGCTCGCGCCGCGCAGTCTCAGAGGCTGACCACATTATAGATGGGACCGCCAAAAATATTTCACATCGATCTGTTTCAGCTGCGATATCTTATTTACGACAGTAATTGGCTAAATAAAATATAGTTTCATCATTTCTAATCGAAATACCTCATTTGAAAAAATCCTTGAATTACTTCGGTAAAAAGAAAAAATAATGTTTTTTTTTTTGTTTTTTTTTTTTGTTTTTTTATATCGGGCCACGTAGATTCTCATAAAGCCGTAGATAAAGTTGCCAGAAAAAATAGAGGCTCCGAATAGGGCGGTCGTAACTGCTTGCCACATTGAATTAGATCGAGAGTTTTTTGGGGCAGAAAATATTTTTTTTTACACACGCATCATCGGTGTTTAGTTTTGTTTACATTTTCATCCGTTAACCTTTGACCCTGATTAGGATCAATGAAGATTAATGTCGGGGTGGGGTCGAGTCTGGCGGAGTCTGGCGCCGACATGGAGGGGAAAGATGTGTCCGGGGTGATCTCTGGGGTGGTACAGAGATCCGGCCCGAGGCGAATGGTGGAGGGGATGGAAAGGCTGGGTTGTGTCCATGGTTGTGTTAGGCTGGGTGGGTTGTGTCCATGGTTTTGTTAGGCTGGGAGGGTTGTGTCAATTATGTTGGGAGGGTTGTGTCAATTAGGTCGGAGGGGTTGTGTCAATTAGGTTGGGAGGGTTGTGTCAATTAGGTTGGGTGGGTTGTGTCAATGGTTTAGTTAGGCTGGGAGGGTTGTGTCAATTAGGCTGGGAGGGTTGTGTCAATTAGGTTGGGAGGGTTGTGTCAATGGTTTAGATAGGCTGGGAGGGTTGTGTCAATGGTTTTGTTAGGCTGGGTGGTCTAAGCTATCGTTAAGCTGTGTTATATTGATGATATGATTAAATTGTGTTATATCAATTTTATCTTTGAGCTGTGTTATATCAATGTTATTGTTGGGCTGGGTTATATCAATGTTTTTGGTTAACATGTCGATGTGATTGTTGGATTGTACTAAATCGATGTGATTGTTGGATTGTACTAAATCGATGTGATTGTTGGGTTGTACTAAATCGATGTGATTGTTGGATTGTACTAAATCGATGTGATTGTTGGGTTGTACTAAATCGATGTGATTGTTGGGTTGTACTACGGTTGTGTTTCGGAAAGGTTGTGTTATGTTAACGCCATTGTTAGTCATCACATTGTTATATATTCATGTTTAAGAGTCATGTATTAAGTTTAAATTATATTAACCAATTTTTTTTGTAATTTTTTTTAAAATGTAAGGTTGCGGTTTGATTTAATTAACTGTGGTAAAGGTTGTAATTGTATATTCTAGATGAACTCTCATCCGAGTCGCATTCAATTAACAACCAAAACTGGATTCATTTAATTTAGAAGTGCAAAAAGCTGTACAGTGTTCGATTTCGATTCAAATATAAAAATTAATTAAACACAAATAAATCGTCTCTAATTTGATGCTTAGTGGGAGAAAAAAAATAAAGTATTTGATGATTGAATTAATGGTTTATATCATAAAAATTGATACTATCGTATTTCCCCCCATAAAATAATTTATATTAGATACATTTAATAAATTTTCTTGATTTTTAGTTATCCTAGATTGCGGTAAAAAACGAAACTCATGTCATTTCATACGCAAATTTTTGAATTACTAATCGGTTTGCACTGGATAAATTTTTTTTTCTTTAACCGAGAATGGGAACATTTCTAAGATCTTCGGCAGATTAGCCGACAAATGAGCTGGGTTCTCCGCCATGATGAATTATTGAGACCAATTAACTCCGATTGAGGAGCCGATGTGGTTTGTTTCATATCGCGTTCATCAATGGCGGCTATAGGGTTATTGACTTCAGACTTTATTGGCCTGCTTGCTATTGTTCGCGCCTTTTTCGGGCAGATTTCTGACTAGTATTCATCGATATTGTATTCAGAATTAGCAGGAATAATTTCTTCAATATTGGTAGGAGAATGTCTACAAAATGTGCGTGGATACACTGCAACTATTTGCGTCGTTATGGGGTGGAGGGACTCGAATGTCTGCATTGTTTGCGGCGTTGCGGCGTCTGCACTATTTTCTGGGGTGAGGGTAGAGGGGACTATGTCATGCAGACCGAATCCGTGATTAACGCGAGCAAGTCGTCACACCATTAATGATTCATTAGAATTCGGTAGTTTTATGTTAATAATCTTGTTTGCGTGAGTTAGTTTAATCAAAATTTACGTCCTGATGACTGTTGCTGTAATCACACATGCATGCTGACGACTTGCTCTAATCACTCATACGTGCTAATGACTTATGATAAAATCACACTTGTATGAAACCAACACCTGCGAGTCACCAAACACCTGTCTAAGCATGGGCCCACGACACCTGTACCGTAATATGAAACACCTGTAGTTTGTGCTATATGAAACACCTACAGTTTGTGCTATACGAAACACCTGCCACATGAAACACCTGCATTTTTATGCTACACAACACCTGTGACACCTGCCACTGTGTTACATGACGCACCTGTACCTGATAACGGTTCCAGAAACAGCCACTAACCTGCCATGTTTTAAATTCAAGTATTGTCCTGCTCCCCCACACGAGCTCGGGGTGGTTCGAATTTCTCCAAGTTTTGATTGATGTACGTTTCATCTTTCTCAACTGCCTTAATAACTGATCAAATCGCATTAATAAATTTGTTAAATAATTGAACATGCTATTTTTGTACTAGCGTGTATGAATATGTTGTATGGGGTTAGATGAGCTGTGGGGATACATATATATGTTGAGTATATGTTGAGTACGTCTAGCATATGTTGAGCGTATGTTGAGTACGTCAAGCATATGTTGAGCGTATGTTGAGTACGTCAATCATATGTTGAGCGTATGTTGAGTACGTCAAGCATATGTTGAGTATATGTTGAGTACGTCAAGCATATGTTGAGTATATGTTGAGTACGTCACGCCGAGGGCAATGTCTTGAGTTTTTAATTTTTTTTATATTTTGATTAGCTCAGTCTTTTCTAGATAGACCAACTGCTGTCTGCTGTTAGCTGTCTCTGTCTGGCTTTCATTCTGTCTCAGGCTATATACCTCCAGCAACACCAACAACTATATACGGCTAACTGAGTCTCTGGCTATAATCCTCTAGCTAAATCTCTGGCTAAATCTCTCTCTGGCTAAATCTCTGGCTAAATCTCTCTGAATCTCTCCATGGCTAGCGGAATCTTTGGCTAGAACGCTTTTGCTGTCTCTCTACAGTTGAGGTATGGCTAGATCTCTCCGTGTATCGCAGTCCGGCTAGCTGCTGACTCTGGCTATATCTCTCCGACTATCTCTCTACGGCTAGCGGAATCTCTGGCTAGATATCTGGATACTTCTCCCTGGATTTTGATCATCCAAGAACATTGGCAAGGGATGAGATGTTTGATTATATGGATTTCCGCTATAGATGCTCCGGCTCTAAACTTGCGATCGTAATGTGTCTCTGGCTCCCAGTGTCCATCTCTCAGTGTCCGGCTCCCATATTTCGGCATCAAGTCTCCGGCTCCCAGTCTCCGGCTCCCAGTCTCCGGCTCCCAGTCTCTGGCTCCCAGTCTCCGGCTCCCAGTCTCCGACTCCCAGTCTCTGGCTCCCAGTCCCTGGCTCCCAGTCTCTGGCTCCCAGTCTCTGGCTCCCAGTCTCTGGCTCCCAGTCTCCGGCTCCCAGTCTCCGGCTCCCAGTCTCCGGCTCCCATATTTCGGCTCCCAGTCTCTGGCTCCCAATGTCTGGCTCCCAGTCTCCGGCTCCCAGTCTCTGGCTCCCAGTCTCTGGCTCCCAGTCTCCGGCTCCCATATTTCGGCTCCCAGTCTCTGGCTCCCAGTCTCCGGCTCCCAGTCTCTGGCTCCCAGTCTCTGGCTCCCAGTCTCTGGCTCCCAGTCTCTGGCTCCCAGTCTCTGGCTCCCAGTCTCTGGCTCCCAGTCTCTGGCTCCCAGTCTCTGGCTCCAAGTCTCTGGCTCCAAGTCTCCGGCTCCGTCCACTACCAGGTGACTCATGTTATATCAGCGACTTCGCACCGGCTGACCTGAGCAAAGCTTCTAAAAATAGCTCAAACCTATACAACCAGAAAATGAATTCGGACAAAAGCCGGCTAAAACAAGATGTTCACGTTCGCTCTGACACGTCACGTCGCGTGACAGGGTGTCACATGACCGTCAGGTATCGATACCCACGCGCGTGCTACAGTCACCCGTGACGTCATTGGTGTTAATTACAGCGCCGCTTGTCGGTAGATTATACTAATTACCGGAGGGAAAATTGTCTTTTAAATGGCACATCACCCTCCATCGCCCACCTCCGCACTTTGATGCTACTCCACTACTACAGCACCTTTAAACCTGAGTTTGTAATCATTTTTTTAATTAATAACTAAACATAGAAGTTTTGTTGACAGTCACTTTTGAACTTTACAATCATCATCACATGGTCAACTTTGAATCAGTCATCCGACTCAGTTTTGGCTAATTAGCAGTATTCCGACTTCATGACTTATCAGCTATTACTTAAAGTAACAGTAATCATATGTATATAACTTTTGATAGTATAAATATAGCACGACTTTATAAATTTACATCTCAGGTTTAAATTAAAACGTATTAAAAATAAAAATGATATATCGACATAAAGAAATTCCTTATTTGTGAATAATTAATAATCATACATTTATTATTGTAAAAATATATATATATATGAATATCAGTAGTGATAATAATCTGACTTGAAACAAAACTTGAAACGTGTTTGAAATAAAGGGCGTGGCTGAAATATAAGTTCCTTGTCCTTGTACATTGACGGGGGTCTAACTTTCCCACGTGACAATAGATAAGCCAAATATCACCGCAAGGTAGATTACTCTAACGGCGATTCAGTTCCTCAGAAGAAGGGGGAATAACGCTGAATTATTGAAGACTCGTAGCGCGGGTTGAGCTAGTTCAAAGAATATCCGTGAAATATTAAACACCGATTCTTTTGTTTTATTCAACACAAACAGGGACATTAAGATTTTTTACTGCCGCTGTGCGCTGTGTAGGAGCCGGCATTTTTTATAGGACGCCGGAGATTTTTTATAAGTAGCTGGGGATTGCTTTTATAATCAGCCGGAGATTTTAAAAGGAGAAGGAGTTATTTTTTATAAGGAGCAGAACATTTTATTGGGAGCTGAGATATATATATATATATATATATATATATATATATATATATATATATATATATATATATATATATATATATATATATATATATATATATATATATATTTAAGGAGCCGGAGATTTGTATAAGGAGTCTGAAATTTTTAAAGGAAGCCGGAAATATCTTTATAAAGAGCTGGAAAGTTTTATAGGCTGCGGAGATATTTTTATAAGGATCAGGAGATCTTTTTATAGGTAGACAAAGAATTTTCCGTGAGCCGTATATTTTTTTTGTGGATTCGGAAATCTTGTCTACGCAGCCGGAAATTTTTATCAAGAGCCAGGGATAATTATAAAGAACCGAACGCTTACCACAAACCGGAAGTATTTTCCTTGTAGCGGGAGATTATTTCAAAGGTGTTGGTCATTGTCTCTGTATCTAACAACATGTCTCATACACTCTGCTTCAATACAATTTTTCTATACACGCAGAACATTCTTCCTAACTATAAATGTTCTAGCAACAAAAGAACATTACCATTAGAACAAGGGAGACAATCGTCCACGATGAGATGAAATCTAGTGCCACGCCCCTTCAAAAAGACAAAACCTTTTTAAAAAAAAAACATATTTAAAACATATTCCTCCAATATCATCTAAGCAACTCGTTGTTTGATTAGATAATTCCTGACGTTGTGTATTTTAATATCACGAATATTACCGTCTCGGATTTCGCATGATTTGATTTAAATTACCAAAGTTG
The DNA here is from genome assembly GCF_028476545.2 of Physella acuta. Lineage (NCBI taxonomy): Eukaryota > Metazoa > Mollusca > Gastropoda > Physidae > Physella > Physella acuta. The sequence goes on from NW_026731633.1 coordinate 64,309, forward strand.
TCTCACTCTAGCTGGGGAGAGTTTCTTCCCTTGACGATAAGAGCTCTTCAAACATATTTAATTGTTGTCTACCCTTGCCTATCAGAATAAAAAAAAATCACGTCTCAATTTTTGAAAGGATGAACTTGTCCGGGCAGGTATAGAGATCGGGTTGTCCGTAGATCGGGTTGCACATGGCGTTGTGATTGCATTTGGATCAAGATAAATAAAGATCAGGTTGTATAGGGCATGTATGGAGATAGGGTTGCCAATGATCGTATAAAGATCGGGTTGTTCAGTAATTATATGAGGTGTTTTCTTATACAACTTTTATACGTACCGGGATGATTAAAATGGTGTATGATTCTTGATTTTATATATATATATATATATATATATATATATATATATATATATATATATATATATATATATATATATATATATATATATATATATATATATATATATATATATATGTATATATATATGTATATATAAATATATAAATATATATATATATATATATATATATATATATATATATATATATATATATATATATATATATATATATATATATATATATATATATATATATATATATATATATATATATATATATATATATAAAGCAAAGTGGTCAAGTGCCCGATAGGGCACTTCCCGGCGCCGCAGGCGCGTCAAATTTGGCACGATGGTGCCTTCGGGCGATAGAACACGAAGGACGGTGACGGTTGGCCGAAAAGTCTATGGAGAGGGGGTCAAAACTGACCTCGACTGACCGGCGCCTTATATGGGCTATATTACGAAAAAAAAATTCCTCCGACGACCCCCCTTGATATTTTGTGAGGTGGTAGGAGAACGCCTTGGGATGTCACAAAAAACTCGCCATGTCCTGGAAAAATCGGGAAATGGGTCAAAACTGACCAGTCGTATTTCCCTATATAATCTTTGTATTTTATGGGAAAAACAGAGGGTCATTTCAACGCGTATTTCAGGGTACTTAAACACAGTATATCTGGCTAATTTTTTGCATACTCTTAGGTAAATGGCTTGACCTTTAGGGAAAACTGTCGGTCTCACTCAAAGCCCTCGACGAGGGCTAAAAAGTGACCGCGAGTGAAATTCTCTTTATATGAGCTCTATTACGAAAAAAAATTTCCGACGACGACCCCCCTTGAAATTTTGTGAGGTGGTAGGAGAACGCCTTGGGGTGTCACAAAAAACTCGGCATATCTGGGAAAACTTCGTAAAGGGGTCAAAACTGACCAGTTGTATTTCCCTATATAATCTTTGTATTTTATGGGAAAAACAGAGGGTCATTTCAACGCGTATTTCAGGGTACTTAAACTCAGTATATCTGGCTAATTTTTTGCATACTCTTAGGTAAATGGCTTGACCTTTAGGGAAAACTGTCGGTCTCACTCAAAGCCCTCGACGAGGGCTAAAAAGTGACCGCGAGTGAAATTCTCTTTATATGAGCTCTATTACGAAAAAAATTTTCCTCCGACGACCCCCCTTGAAATTTTGTGAGGTGGTAGGAGAACGCCTTGGGGTGTCACAAAAAACTCGGCATATCTGGGAAAACTTCGTAAAGGGGTCAAAACTGACCAGTTGTATTTCCCTATATAATCTTTGTATTTTATGGGAAAAACAGAGGGTCATTTCAACGCGTATTTCAGGGTACTTAAACTCAGTATATCTGGCTAATTTTTTGCATACTCTTAGGTAAATGGCTTGACCTTTAGGGAAAACTGTCGGTCTCACTCAAAGCCCTCGGCGAGGGCTAAAAAGTGACCGCGAGTGAAATTCTCTTTATATGAGCTCTATTACGAAAAAAATTTTCCTCCGACGACCCCCCTTGAAATTTTGTGAGGTGGTAGGAGAACGCCTTGGGGTGTCACAAAAAACTCGGCATATCTGGGAAAACTTCGTAAAGGGGTCAAAACTGACCAGTTGTATTTCCCTATATAATCTTTGTATTTTATGGGAAAAACAGAGGGTCATTTCAACGCGTATTTAAGGGTACTTAAACTCAGTATATCTGGCTAATTTTTTGCATACTCTTAGGTAAATGGCTTGACCTTTAGGGAAAACTGTCGGTCTCACTCAAAGCCCTCGACGAGGGCTAAAAAGTGACCGCGAGTGAAATTCTCTTTATATGAGCTCTATTACGAAAAAAATTTTCCTCCGACGACCCCCCTTGAAATTTTGTGAGGTGGTAGGAGAACGCCTTGGGGTGTCACAAAAAACTCGGCATATCTGGGAAAACTTCGTAAAGGGGTCAAAACTGACCAGTTGTATTTCCCTATATAATCTTTGTATTTTATGGGAAAAACAGAGGGTCATTTCAACGCGTATTTCAGGGTACTTAAACTCAGTATATCTGGCTAATTTTTTGCATACTCTTAGGTAAATGGCTTGACCTTTAGGGAAAACTGTCGGTCTCACTCAAAGCCCTCGACGAGGGCTAAAAAGTGACCGCGAGTGAAATTCTCTTTATATGAGCTCTATTACGAAAAAAAATTTCCGACGACGACCCCCCTTGAAATTTTGTGAGGTGGTAGGAGAACGCCTTGGGGTGTCACAAAAAACTCGGCATATCTGGGAAAACTTCGTAAAGGGGTCAAAACTGACCAGTTGTATTTCCCTATATAATCTTTGTATTTTATGGGAAAAACAGAGGGTCATTTCAACGCGTATTTCAGGGTACTTAAACTCAGTATATCTGGCTAATTTTTTGCATACTCTTAGGTAAATGGCTTGACCTTTAGGGAAAACTGTCGGTCTCACTCAAAGCCCTCGACGAGGGCTAAAAAGTGACCGCGAGTGAAATTCTCTTTTTATGAGCTCTATTACGAAAAAAATTTTCCTCCGACGACCCCCCTTGAAATTTTGTGAGGTGGTAGGAGAACGCCTTGGGGTGTCACAAAAAACTCGGCATATCTGGGAAAACTTCGTAAAGGGGTCAAAACTGACCAGTTGTATTTCCCTATATAATCTTTGTATTTTATGGGAAAAACAGAGGGTCATTTCAACGCGTATTTCAGGGTACTTAAACTCAGTATATCTGGCTAATTTTTGGCATGCTTATAGTTAAATGGCTTGGCCGTAGGGTAGACCTGTCGGTTTCACTCAAAGCCCTCGACGAGGGCTAAAAAATGACCGCGAGTGAAATTCTCTTTATATGAGCTCTTTTACGAAAAAAAATTTCCTCCGACGACCCCCTTTGAAATTTTGTGAGGTGGTAGGAAAAAAACTTGGGGTGTCACAAAAAACTCGCCATGTCCGGGAAAAATCGAGAAATGGGTCAAAACTGACCAGTCGTATTTCCTTATATAATCTTTGTATTTTATGGGAAAAACAGGGAATTTTCAACACAATTTTTCGGTTACTTAACCTCTGTAAATCATGCTAATGTTTTGCATACATATCTATAGATGACTAGACCGTATGGAAAAACTGTTGGTCAGACTCAAAGCCCTCGACCAGGGCTAAAAGATGACCGCGAGTGAAATTCTCCTTATATGAGATATATATAAATAAATTGACGAACAATACCCTTAATATCATTTGAGGTCGTAGACCGACCCTGTAGGATAACAAAAAAACTTTATTCCCGTCGGAAAAAGCCATTGTAGTTGTTAAATAGGTTCATATATCGTATTTTCTTATATAAGCATAGCAAATGTTTTTTTTTTTAAAAAGGAAACAGACATAAGTCGTATTGTCCATTTTCAAGGGAGTTAACCTTTTTAAATAATTATTTTTTAAATAATTGTATACTATTTTAAACAGAAACAGAAAATGACAAAGCATAGCGTTTGTTTTAGTAAAACATTAAGTTGTTAATTAAGCTACGTATCACAATTTAAAAAAAAATTAATTTTAAAAGTCAATGTAATATAAATTATGAGATATACTGTTCATGGAACCTCTGTAGTTCTAATTCCATTTTAGTCATAGATTGCGTACTGTTGAATATTTATTTGTGTACACGTTTGTGAAACAACATACAACAACATCTTCTCTAAAATTAGCATCATTGTTTAAATTTAAGCAACTCCACACCTCATCCATCACTTAATAATTACGTATTCGTATTCTCAAATGATTTTGAAAACCTAAGCGAAGCTAGGCAGTATGCCTAGTATATATATATATATATATATATATATATATATATATATATATATATATATATATATATATATATATATATATATATATATATAAAGGGAAACAATTCAACATAACTAGATTCTTCTTTTATTATGGGAGATAATTCCATGGTGACGCGGGCTATTAGTAACGAATAGCCTGAAGTAGTCGTCGCATCCCATTGAATGTTGAACCTTTTTCTGACACGTTTTTGATATTTTAGCTGTTGTTGTGTGGGTGGCCAGTGGCTTTTTGAGGGGTGGGGGTGGGGGGGTAGTGACCTTACTGAGTGGGTGGCTAGTGACTGTATTGAGTCGGGTGGTGGGGGGGGGGGGGTGGCTAGTGACTGCATTGAGTCGGGTGGTGGGGGGGGGGCTAGTGACTGCATTGAGTCGGGTGGGGGTGCGGCTAGAGACTGTATTGAGGGGGGTGGGGTGGGCTAGTGACTGTATTGAGTGGGTGGTGTGGGGGGGGAGGGGGCTAGTGAATGTAGAGAGTGGTGGGGGGGGGGGCTAGTGACTGTATTCAGTAGGTGGTGTGGGGGGAGGGGGCTAGTGAATGTAGAGAGTGGTGGGGGGGGAGGCTAGTGACTGTATTGAGTGGGGGTGGGGGTAGTGATTATTGAGTGTTGGGGGGGGCCTTGTGACTGTATTGAGTGGGTGGTGGGGGGGGGGGGGGGGGCTAGTGACTGTATTGAGTGGGTGGTGGGGGGGGGGGCTAGTGACTGTATTGAGTGAGTGGTGGGGGGGGGCTAGTGACTGTATTGAGTGAGTGGTGGGGGGGGGCCTTGTGACTGTATTGAGTGGGTGGTGGGGGGGGGGCTAGTGACTGTATTGAGTGAGTGGTGGGGGGGGGCTAGTGACTGTATTGAGTGAGTGGTGGGGGGGGGCTAGTGACTGTATTGAGTGGGTGGTGGGGGGGGGGGGGGGCTAGTGACTGTATTGAGTGAGTGGTGGGGGGGGGGGGGCTAGTGACTGTATTGAGTGAGTGGTGGGGGGGGGGGGCTAGTGACTGTATTGAGTGAGTGGTGGGGGGGGGGCTAGTGACTGTATTGAGTGAGTGGTGGGGGGGGGGGGCTAGTGACTGTATTGAGTGAGTGGTGGGGGGGGGGCTAGTGACTGTATTGAGTGAGTGGTGGGGGGGGGGGGGCTAGTGACTGTATTGAGTGAGTGGTGGGGGGGGGGGCTAGTGACTGTAGAGAGTGGGTGGTGGGGGAGGGGCTAGTGACTGTATTGAGTGAGTGGCCAGATGCGCTAGTTCAGTAGCGTTGTGTGTGTAGGGATGAGGAAGGTGGAGACATTAGATTTAACCTGTGTTTTTGTTGGGTTGTATAATTACACAGCAAGTATAAAATACAAGCAATCATCATTACAGTCTATGACACGCATCACTAGTTTACACGTTTGTTAAAAAACATAACTCGTTTCCGTTAATGAAATTCTCAAGTTAAATGTCACAAGTATAAAACAATGCAAGAACAAAAATAAATTGTTTTGCAAAAAAACGCTTGTTAAAAAAAATCATTTCGACATCAATATTTGCTTTTGACTAAAGTCTATAGTAAAACCCACCCAGTCAGTGAAGTTTAAGCCAATTAGAAAAAACAAGTTAAAAATAAAACTTCACGCAAGCTGCTATTATCTCATAAAATCACTACCCGTTGTATGTCTTGGTTTAGAAAAATACATCGTAAACACCCGGCAATAATGACATACAACCTTAGAAAAATCTGGCTTAATTGGTCTCAACGGAAACGGGAACCTGTACGCATGAGTGATCAATCACTCACTCAACATTCACTTTTCTGCTTTAAAAATGTCCTCAGTCGCAGGGAAAAGGTTAAATCTATTTTTTGGTGTCTCCCCCAACGTCAAACGACGGGAAGCCTAAAGCTAATTTTAACCACACGCCCCCCCCCCCCCGCTCAGGATGTCTACCTCACCCCACGTGACACACCTACAGCAGCAACATCACGTGATCGATCCACTAACGACGGCGCCAAATATGAGGGCGATAATTGCAGACGGAGGGTGACGAAACGCGCTAATGACGATGATTTTGTCTTACTGTTCCATTTACTCAAAGTCCCAGCCAACCTCTTAATGCTCCAGCTTACACATTTTAGACGATTACATATGTAAGCTCTCTAATTCGACGAGGAAATCGTGACTTACCTGTGTACACAGCGTAACTATATATATATATATATATATATATATATATATATATATATATATATATATATATATATTTCAGCCGTGTTTATTATTATAATTTCGTTAAGTTATCAGACCAGCTCTATCTACGCGTGATCTAGCAGTATAGAAAAAGGAGACAACAGAATCTGACTGGTTCTGGGTGATAGTCTTGAATCCCTGAACTCTTTCAGGATGTGCTACCGCGGACTTTACATAAGTTCTGACACTTTTTACCCCACCTACATTTTTCTATAGAACTCTCATTACTAGATTACGATGTTCAGACTTTCTTTGTGGCAATTTCTGGTAGCGAGGACGGGGACGGGGACGAGGGGGGGGGGGGGTGATATGCCCCGCCGCAGCACGACCATAACCCTACTTCCCCACTACGTGCCAGAAAAATAATTTACAAAAAAAAAACATTCTTAAACGAGTGTCACATTCTTATCCCCAGCCCCCCCCCCCCCCCCCCCCCCAACTTTCAGAAAATTTCAAATGCCCCCAAAAATTATCTGAAAGAAACACTGACAATGATTTAAAGTAAAGGATAAATGTGTATGGGTATTGGGAATTGAAAGTGTGGTTGGTGAGGGAGGTTGGTGAGGGAGGATGTCCAGTATAGGTCAAGGCCCCACATCGTCGTGGACCTAAGTTATGACACGTTGGTTCCAATTAATCCGAGAAATATTCCAGAAAACTGGACACGCTCCACGCCCCACGGGGATTTCTCGCGTCTATCGAAATAATTAGTCTAGTAATTAGAGCCAGAGTATTTGACCTTCAAGTCCCAGGCGTTATGATTTATGAACTTTGACCTAGATTACATTGAAACTTTTCTTTTAATCTCAAGCGTTATGTAATGCCTGTTACAAAAACCGTCATACAAAAGTGAGTCACCTTTCTAAAGCTATAATTTTTTACATAACTTGACATATTCCCCACATACCAATACATGAGCACTTCTTGATTTCTACTCTCTCCCCCCCCCCCCCCCCCCCCCCCCCACCATTTCATCCATATCTCACAATTCGATATCAACTCACCCATAACCTGACTCACAAGATATTATCAACCGCACGCAATGTTAACGTCCCCCCACCCCTCTCTAACCCATCACCTATACACCCTCCACCCCTCTAGACACACTAGCAAAAATTATGAACTAACTTTGAATCTTAGAGCCGTCATTTAAAATCAAATCTCAACTTTGAAACCAATAACTGTCCGCCCGCGCCTAATAATTTATTTTCTGTTCCCGCTGTCATAAAATCTCTATCTCCAGTGATAAATTGTTTTTTACAATATTTTATTCTAATTTAGATCCGGTAAAGCAAAAAAAAAAAAAAAAAAAAATAAGCAGCTGGCTTTTTTTTTTTCATTTTTCGAATTATTTCAGTGTTTAAAAAACTATGTAACTAAGAAACGATAACGTCATTATATGTTTGCTTACAACGCTTTACAAAAAATATATTCTGATTTTTAATATTTTATTTAATATTTAAACGCAAAAAATACGGTAATCGGAGCGCCTAATAATAGTAAAAACTAAAAAAATAATTCCTAAAACCTTAGGAATGTCTCGTTTTTGGTCCATCATTTTATGAATAAATAAAGACCAATCATAAAACTCCCAATACACTGAAAACGTGACAATGTTCACCACGCTAATCGTGGTACTACTGGTACGATTTCAATAGAGATAATTACACTCTGCGAGATAGATTGCAATTTTTTTTATTATACTGTAACAGGAATATGGGTTAGCACTATTATGTTTTATTATATTCTAATGCTGCGTGATCAGAAACAGCATGGTCTTGAGGTAGAGCTAACGCTGCTAACCCACAAGTCCTGGGTTCGGATCCCAGGTTGGAGTCCGTAGGACGACCCTGTGTCTACACAACTCTAATGGGTATCTAATCCAAGTTAGCGAAGAAAGGCAGTTGGGTATATTGCTGACCACACTATCTCACTATATACCGCGGTCATTGGAGCAGATGAACTTAAGTTCGTCTGCCCTATGTGTCTTGGAACGGTAAAAAAATTATTAGAGTATAATCAAGGTAGTTTTAAAAAGACCAAATTTGTTCTTGTGGTCATTATGGTACCACTAGACAGTGTCACTACTAAACGTGTGGTCATTATGAGGTCCAACCCAAAGTTCATCTCTTTTAGCTAATCATTCCTCTTGTTATAGATCCCACGCTTTTTTTGCATTCAGAGCTTCTTTCTGGCATCTCTACAGACAAGTAGGGGAAGGGTGCATTTCCACTACCCCAGCCCCTTCTGATGAATCGGAAAAAAAAATATAATTCATGTAGAAAATATATACTCTAACCAGAATCCGCCCCCTTCCCTTGTAAATTTAGGTGCGCTACCCAGAAAGTTTCAAGTTCCCACCCGGAAAAAAATGTCTGAAAGAAACCCTACTGGCAGCGCATATTACATAACTGTATTTGATATTGAGCTGTTCAAGTGTAGCCTGTGCGAGTAAAGAACTGATGTTATGGGGGCGGGAAATCACGTGATTATCATCTAGCTCAGTGACCAACCAACAATCATCTGGCTCTTGGTGGAACTACTGGAACATTCTGGAAGATGAGATGATTTCTCGGGGTTTGTCCGGCCCCCGTGGGACCCGCTTGACCAGCGGTCGTGGGTTTGTGGGTGAAGGTCGGAGCTAAAAATGAAACTCTTAATGAGAAAAGACCAAATATCTTTCCAAGACATTAATTTTACCACTGTGACGTAGGCGGGTGAGATTTATTGCAACGGGGTCAAACCAAGTAATGTGCAACTATTTTTAACTGTGGCAAAAAAGGAAGAGCGAAGTGATGTTTTAACAAAATAAAATAACATTTTGCAAATCACATTTTCAAGTTGTATCAGAAAAAAAGAACTTTTCTTTTAATTGACGCTTCATTTGTTAATGCTGCAGTATATAATATGCTACATTTGTTAATGTTGCTTAGCTTTGAGTGCCAGAATACGTTTTCATCTACATTCTTGGTTCCATGAAAAATGCGCAAACGGAAAACTGCTCAAATAAAAAAAATGCGCCAATACAAAACTAATCAAACAAATACATTTTAATGTTGTCATATTTCGTGAAAAAGTGTTTTGTAATGTCACAATGTACTTAAGGTCATTCTGTGTTAACCTCTATAAATGCTCGATTTAAGAAAACAGAAATGCCCATGTGTACATTTTTGTGCGCACTTTCCCGGCGCGCAGTTTTGCATCTTTCCGGTCACTGCATTCTTCGACAGTTCAAACAAAATCAACGCTCATACAAATGATACTACTAACTTTTACGGATGGTTACTTGGGCTATCTCTGTCTATTTCTCATATTATCTTTATCGGTTTTTGGTCATCGGGTAGGCAGATTTGGAACGAGGATGAGAATTCAGATTTCTCTCACCCATTTGACCAGCCTCTAGACACGTGGGTTTCTGCCATGTTCCTCCCTTTTGATACCCATCCCCCCCCCCCCCCATCCCAGTGTGTCTTCTGATTTTGTAAAGAAGGATGGTAGGGTCAGGGGACGATCTACCTTACCTATCGCGGTTTGCAAACTCGCGACAATCGGGCTAGCAAGGGCGCAGTTTACCACTAAACCAAGCCAGTGTCACGGATTTAGACTAATTACTTTATCCGAAATTAGCATAAATAACTATTAATAATCAAACGAACTATACTTTACAAAGTTGATCGCACGATTAAGTGTAGCACTTCCTACGCGTTTTCAAACCGTTTCTCAGATGTACACGCCATTAACCTAAAGTACATAGATTTTAGATCACCCAACGCTGTCGGTCCAATAAACAAGACTCACCCTCTAGTCTGGCTGTCAGGAGAGATTAGTCATTACACCATCTGAGATGTTGTCCGTTTTTTGTGTAGTAGATTTACGACTTGATGTAGGTCTGAGATAGATACGGAAAGGCGGGAAAATGTCGTCTGGTAAGGAAAAGTGAGTTACCTTTTTGGTATTTTGCTGCAAGTTTTCTCTCTAGGATACCACTTAAGGTCAAATATTAACAACTAATTAATTAGTCCTAGTTATAGTAATCTAATTAACAAATCAAAGGGTGGATAGCTCCTACAAAAAAAGGCTATATTTTTTTTTTCATTTTTCTAAAATCGCCGTTATGGCCATAAGGATTTGGCCAACTTGTCCTACACATCCTATCGTGACCACTGCAATATTCGGCCAACTAGTCCTTTACACGCAAGTGTTGCCACCAACTTACAGTTTAAGTGCATATAGATCAAAATATGTAATAAAAACAAAGCCCGCAACATCGAAAATACGATTCCGTTTTCCAGCACTTTCCTTATGTCAATAACTAGATTTTTATATCAGGCCATGTGCACATTCTAAAACTATCTGGAAATATTAATCTAATGCTGCCGTCTTTGTCGCGTTTCCTCTGAAGACGCGAAAATCGTAGACACGTGACGTTATATAAACTTTCCCCGACCTTTGACCTACTTTAGCTAAAAGCCCAAAACTGGGAGAAACATCTGCCACGTGGGATTAACTTAGACGAAAACAAAAAATTAAAGTTCGCGGCGTTCGTTCCCTGGCGGCATGTTAATTTAAAACAATAATTTCCTTTGAACTGATGACAATCAATACATGCAATATATTGAAACAAGGAACATCGATATGGAAATAATTGCTACAAGTCTGCAGAGGCGATGGCCATAGGAGAATGCTGCGTTGTTGTAGGTGTAAGGACGTTTGTATTGGTGGCGTAGGCCGCTGTTATTTATTCGTTATGTGTCTGATTTACTGTGGCTTGATGTAGTTTGACGACTGAAATCGGCTCTCATTGTATGACTGAATATGGCTCTCTCATTGTTTGACTCTTTACGGCTCATTTATTGTTTGACTCTTTACGGCTCATTTATTGTTTGACTCATTACGGCTCTCTCTTTGTTTGACTCATTACGGCTCTCTCTTTGTTTGACTCATTACGGCTTTCTCATTGTTTGACTCATTACGGCTTTCTCATTGTTTGACTCATTACGGCTTTCTCATTGTTTGACTCATTACGGCTTTCTCATTGTTTGACTCATTACGGCTTTCTCATTGTTTGACTCATTACGGCTTTCTCATTGTTTGACTCATTACGGCTTTCTCATTGTTTGACTCATTACGGCTTTCTCATTGTTTGACTCATTACGGCTTTCTCATTGTTTGACTCATTACGGCTTTCTCATTGTTTGACTCATTACGGCTTTCTCATTGTTTGACTCATTACGGCTTTCTCATTGTTTGACTCATTACGGCTTTCTCATTGTTTGACTCATTACGGCTTTCTCATTGTTTGACTCGTTACGGCTCTCTCAGCGCATGACAAAATATGGCTCTCCCATTGTATGACTGATAACGGCTCCTTAAATTTCTAAAAACGGCTTTTATGAACAAACTGTTCTTGTAGAGTTTATGAAAAGCTGTAGATAAAAGCACATAGACATTCACCATTTGTGCGACTCCCTAAATATGTTATGTCATCAACAAAAGCGTGTCCCTCCAATTAACAAATACAGGCAAAATGTTAATCATGCAATCATTTAATACAAGCAACATGTTTATCATGCAACATGTTTATCATGCAATTCTTTAGGTGCTGTTATTGTGGTTAGAGCATTTGTTTTTATTCGATAAAAAAAACGAATTTTTAAAAAAAAAATTGCGTTTCTCTTATTTCACAGAATCAACGATTGTTTTTTCTGGTGTGTTTTTTTTTTTTTTTTTAGCGCAATTTCCATTCTGGAGAATTGCGTTTATTAACCCGTCATTTCTGGATGGATGGATGGATGGATGGATGAATGTGTGTCCGGGCTTTAAGTCGTATCTCCTCCTCAACGAAGCAATATCGATGACTAGTTCCAAAAGCAATTATGTTAAGCAAGTTACGAGAATGAGCATAGGCCATAAAAATTCCGGGTTTCTTTCATGTATTTCCCGTAAAAGCCAAAAAACCTCGAAAAAATGCAGTTTTTGGCCCATATCTCGGCAACCAGACCACTTAGCGACTTGAAACATGTACCAATCGATTCCTGCCATAATTTAGAACAGTATTGCCGAAGAAAGTTTTCAAAAATATCCTCTCGTTCGGTCACAAATTTTAAAATTACATAAACACCTACAAACCGATCGCTCTTCAAGCTTGAACGCACCCAATCATTATACGTCAGAGCTATTTTTAGATAACATAAGGAAATTGCGCATAAATGTCACTAGACTTTTTTAATTAACTTGTTTGGTTAAAAAGGACATAACAATCTGCTGTTGTTTAGAGTTGATCAACCACACAACATGACAATCATTTTAGTCATACAACAACAGTCATCCAACATGTGTCATACAACATCAGTCATACAATATTAGTCATACAACATCATTCATGACTCGCTAGTCGCTAAACATTAGTCATTACAAATCAGCATCAAAATCGGTTATTGATTAACTGTGTTCATAAGTAGCTAAACCAGGGGTGTCCATTTGTAATGTATCACTATTGAAGACGGTGTGGCTAATAATAATAAAATCGTATGACAGCTCTATGACTGATTTGTACGTGTGTGTCGACGTGTGTGTGTCGACGTGTGTGTACGTGTTTGTGTATGTGTGTGTGTCGGCGTGTGTGTATGTGTGTGTACGTGTGTGTTGCTGTGTGTTTGTGTACGTGTGTGTTGGCGTGTGTGTACGTGTGTGTGTACGTGTGTATCAGCGTTTTTATCGGTGTCTGTGTGCGTGTACCTATAAGACGTTCGAAACTATGGCAACGTCTTCTAATGCACGACAAAGGTCACTGACCTATGAACGAACACGTGACCTACTCACACCGCTAGCTACTCTCTACACTAAGAGTACACTACTCCACCTACACCATGCATGTTCCGACGATGTCAGTCCAGTAGCGTCATTGGAGGAAGCTTTAAGAGTCCACCCAGCAATAACGAGTACCTTGCAATCAAAGCCGCCAATATACGTGTACCCACATCGTCCGAAAACCATCTTAACTTCAGTGAGTTTCGTTTTTCGGAAACTTATTTTCCGAGTGCAATCTTGTTTGGAGTTTCATTTTTAACATTGCTAATAAATGTTTGTGTGTTGGGGGGGGGGGGGGGGTGTTGTAGTGTCGGCAAAGATTAGTGTGTAGACTGCGAAGAGAGTAGTGTGTACGCTTGGGATGGAGAGAGAGAGTTGTGTGTACGCTAGGGAGAGAATGGGTTGAGTGTACGCTAGGAGAGGAGTGAGTTGCGTGTACGGTAGGAGGGGAGTGAGTTGCGTGTACGGTAGGAGGGGAGTGAGTTGCGTGTACGCTAGGAGGGGAGTGAGTTGCGTGTACGGTAGGAGGGGAGTGAGTTGCGTGTACGCTAGGAGGGGAGTGAGTTGCGTGTACGCTAGGAGGGGAGTGAGTTGCGTGTACGCTAGGAGGAGAGTGAGTTGCGTGTACGCTAGGAGGGGAGTGAGTTGCGTGTACGCTAGGAGGGGAGTGAGTTGCGTGTACGCTAGGAGGGGAGTGAGTTGCGTGTACGCTAGGAGGGGAGTGAGTTGCGTGTACGGTAGGAGGGGAGTGAGTTGCGTGTACGCTAGGAGGGGAGTGAGTTGCGTGTACGCTAGGAGGGGAGTGAGTTGCGTGTACGGTAGGAGGGGAGTGAGTTGCGTGTACGCTAGGAGGGGAGTGAGTTGCGTGTACGCTAGGAGGGGAGTGAGTTGCGTGTACGGTAGGAGGGGAGTGAGTTGCGTGTACACAACTTTACAACAAGATGCAGTAGCACGTTACCAACATTACCAGAATCAACTTTTGTGTGTTCATTCTCATCAATCATTAACCCAGAATCATCCTTTATATGTACATTCGCATCTACCCCATTAAACAGAATCATCCTTTGTCTGTCTATTCACAATCTATCCCCTAGGATGCGAACAGCCATTGTGTAGATATTCACATTCACATTTACAGTTAATTAATTGTCTACACACGAATAGCGTGTCTGGGTGGCGGGTGGGTGGGGCAGGGTATCAGGGGACCCCAGCTGCACGAAAACTGTGGTCTCTGGGGGCGCCGCTACACATTAAAGCGCTCCGTCAAGTTGGTTGTAAACATGGCAGGGTATTTGGATGGGGTTGGCGGTGGGTCGGGAGTGGGGGGTGGGGGGGGGGTCCATCAAACATCGTGGTGTCTGTCGTCTACATCAATGTGTGGGTGTGGGGAGAGGGGGGTTGGGATTTCGTGTACACTGCTAAAAGCACTTTAAAAGTGCTACACTAGAACTGGTTAACCTCCACATGCTACCCTAAATGTGCTACCTTAATCATGCTACCTAAGGCTGGCTGTCTTATGTTCGCTACTTTAAAAATGATACCTTAGAATTGCTACCTTGAGCTCATGAACATAGACGTCAACTTTATATGTAAAAACTTAACGTGCTACTCTAGCACTCTAAGCAAGTTTATCTAACAGCTATCTTAGACAGCTACTCGTGTAATGCTACCATTGATTCACGCCAAGATGTACTAACGATGATAATCCTAACGACGATAATCCTTACGATGATAATCCTAACGATGATAATCCTAACGATGATAATCCTAACGATGATAATCCTAACGATGATAATCCTAACGATGATAATCCTAACGGCTCTTGAAATTTCTTTCCTGTCCCCAGCCCCCCGCCCCCTCAATAGAACCTCATGAAACTCGTGGTTTTAAAACTACTCTCATCGAACTGTTCATACCTGCGATTGGTGAATGTAAAACATGCTCATCAGGCAAACATCACTCACTGCTGAACTAATATCTAGCCCAGGGACAGATGGTGATCAGTGTGTACCCTCAGTTTGTGAGTGAGGCAAACTCTGACACTAGGGAGATATAAGACATCAAGGTACAGTCCCACAAGAGGGAGAATGAGGACACCCGGACACACTTCTACATTAGGGAGAATTAGGACATCAGACAGTCTTACAATAGGGAGAATTAGGACATCAAGATACAGTCCTACAATAGGGAGAATTAGGACATCAAGGTACAGTCCTACAATAGGGAGAATTAGGACATCAAGATACAGTCCTAAAATAGGGAGAATTAGGACATCAAGGTACAGTCCTACAATAGGGAGAATTAGGACATCAAGGTACAGTCCTAAAATAGGGAGGACATCAGGACACAGTCCTACAATAGGGAGAATTAGGACATCATGGTACAGTCCCACAAGAGGGAGGACATCAGGACACAGTCCTACAATAGGGAGAATTAGGACATCAGGACACAGTCCTACAATATAAGAATTAAACATTTTGTGATCACTGTAGACTCACAGAGAGGCGGGATAACCAGTTTCCGTCAACAAGACTGGGTTCAAGTCTCATTCAGGGCATAATGTTTTTTTAATCCGATCATTAAAGCTAGTTACCTTATTTCCAACATATACTGCACCAGATTAACAGTGAATATGGTTTTATCTTTTAATGCACCAAGTCAGAGCACTAAAGTTAAGGTGTCCTCTTATGTCCTATTCTGCACCATTCATTGCACAAAAGTCCTATCGTCAGCATTTTAAATGTGTCGCATCATTTTTCCACATCATTTAATTAACTGATTAAAACGATCACCGTTTTCAAGTAGCCCTAATTACCATTCATTTTAAATTAGTTTCTCAGACGTAGTGTTAAATCGCTTTATAATTAATGAAAAGATTTCTATTTACAAAACACGAAAAAGCCGCACGAAAAATTCTTCCGACGGCCGAAATATCAATCTACTAAAATAGCTCAAATCTGTTTTTTTGTCATTGAACCGAACAAGCCACGGACGGAACAGGCCATTAGCCTGCACATTGGTGCGCATTGATTTGCCTCGCATCGACGCACCACAGACACGCGTATAAATAATGCGCCAATTGGCGAATGAATATCACAAAATATAGCACTTAATGTTCGCCGCATACGTCCGGGAAAGGTGGGCGAAAAAAAATAGATTAATGATAGAACAATTAACAAATTAGCCAGGTTTAACTTTTTATTAAAATAATATGCCACTAACACAACGAAAATAGCTTAAAGTCCATTCATTGTATGAGATTTAAGATACAGAGAGTAGGGACAAGAAAATTATAATTAATGTTGGTACTTTAATTAATATGATAAACCATAAATATAATTCAAAGAATATTCGAAAATGTACTTTTAAAAAGTCTCTGAGTATAGTTAGCTTTTTTTTTTTGTTAAAAAATAAAAAAATTCAAAATAGTAATAACATCATTTTTGTAAATGTTTACAAAGATTTTGTTTACAATGTTAATTTAAATTATTTTCTTAACTCATTGTCCGTAAAAGTGATAATCTTACAAAAAATTTAATTTCTTTTTTGTTTGTTAATCTATAAAGCTAAAGTTGTCTAAAGTTAATCAAAAGAAAAACGAAATCTCCATCAAAAGCGACTAATCTAAAAACAATACGAACAAGTCTTACCTAAAATTTGAATAAAAATCCTAAGAGTTCTTCTAGTTGTTTCAAAAAGTTTTAAAATTCAGGTCTTGAAACTATCCCCCGGCGTTTTCAAGTTTCACAAAAGTTCTCGTCAAATCTCGTCCTACCAACTTCTCGGTGCTTGATCTAAGAATTCGGCCCAATCTCGCTCGCACTACTGTGTAATTATATTTATATAGCCGCGCCCGCCGCCTACGCTAGAAAGATTAACCACAGAACTCCTACAGCTGAAAAGTTTTACACTCTCTTCTTACTTACAACAACTCCAAAAGCGTTAATATCGAACTATTTTCCTACACTCCCCGGCGCGCGCATGCGTGGTAGCCGTACGCGTGACGTCACGGCGAGTGATCAATCCCAGCCATGGAGAGGCTTAGTCCGCGTGTGTTACGCTGTTGATGATTGGCCGACGACAAAATGGTCTCCGTTTTCGTGGAGCGGTGAAGCAAATTATGTTTCAATCACGACGGTTAGGGTTGCTCAATGGTGACATATGGGCATGCACCGGCCAACTCATGCACCTAATTAGCAATATCCGGAGAAACTAATTTGACTAAGTTTTAATAATCAGTGGTTTCCTTGTCATGTATTAAGTGGTGAAATATTTGAGCCCTCAAACTTCATGATGTGATGTAATTTCAACGTCCCCAATATTTTTTGTAACGAAACATAATTGCCCCAAATTTAGTGGGATGTAATCTTAACGCTGCCTATATTTTGTGTGATGTGCTCTCATCGGCAGAAACTTTAACACACCAAACTTGGTGTGATGTAATCTTGCCACCCCCAAAAGCTAGCGTGAGGTAATCGTCTCGACTATGGGACGGCGTGGTCGATTCGTTAGCTCGAGGTCGGCGATGCTTCAAGAAATAACTGCCTGCCCCCCTCCCACCTCCCTAAAAACGAAATGGGAAAAATATATAATTTTTACAGGAAACATATTCCGACATACAAACATATCATTAAAAAAATGAATAAAATGTATGATTAGTATAGTATAGATAATATATTCCGAGATATGTCATGTTATTAACACATACCTGCGTGTAATATCCAACAATGTTAAGCACTCATTTACCCTCACAATATTAGCCATGTAATTCGTGTGTTTAATTAGACGTAAAATTTAGACAAAACTATCATACCGAGATATATTGTAGGCATACTAATCAATAAAAACAATATTCAGCATGAGAATCGAGAATTTAAAAATATACGATATCATTATTAATATTGTACTGAACAAAAAAAATGTAACTAATATGTAATAATCCCGGTATGTGGTTGGAATTAATTAAATAACTTGGCGATGCTCAGTAATATATATATATATATATATATATATATATATATATATATATATATATATATATATATATATATATATATATATATATATATATATATATATGCAAGCGTGCCCATTCCCGCGTGCTGGCGCGGGAATAATCGAAAGTCCGTGGATAGGGCAAATCGTACCCTGCTGGGGCGCGGTCAGACGCGCATGATTCAGTTTAGTGAACGACTATAATACTATTTCTTATCCATATTCTATCACACTCTTTAAAACGGACGTATGCACCATATATTAACCGCGATAGCCAGGGGCGCCAAAATGCACCCTTTAGGTCGCCGGCGAACGCTCCTGATTGAATTTAGTGAACGACTAAACGCCCCATCTTATCCATAGTGTATCGCACTGTTTCAAAAGAACGTAGGCGCTATTGGGCTGGTAAGTAGGTCAATAAACAGTTCTACGGCTCAATAAAACCTGCATGAGCCATATAACTGTTTATTGACCTACTTACCAGCCCTACAGTGCTCAAATGATAACGTGTTGACAGAAAACATATTTTTCAGAAAAAATTGAATGTTTTAATATTTTAAAACTATAAATAACCTACTTCACATATCTAGTCCGCAACATGCGATACCAGTATGATAATACAAACACGAGTGTTATAAAATCACAATACCTTCATTAGGTCTATAAACATTACTCTAGTTCTTCTATGCCCATGTCAGCGTACAATACCTTCATTAGTTCTATACACATTACTCTAGTTATTCTATGCCCATATCAGCGTACAATACCTTCATTAGTTCTATACACATTACTCTAGTTCTTCTATGTCCATATCAGCGTACAATACCTTCATTAGTTCTATACACATTACTCTAGTTCTTCTATGTCCATATCAGCGTACAATACCTTCATTAGTTCTATATACATTACTCTAGTTCTTCTATGTCCATGTCAGCGTACAATACCTTCATTAGTTCTATATACATTACTCTAGTTCTTCTATGTCCATATCAGCGTACAATACCTTCATTAGTTCTATATACATTACTCTAGTTCTTCTATGCCCATGTCAGCGTACAATACCTTCATTAGTTCTATATACATTACTCTAGTTCTTCTATGTCCATATCAGCGTACAGTCCTGATCACCCGCAGCCTGGGGTTTGAATCCAGTTGACACATTCACAACTACACACACCAGTTGACACATTCACAACTACACACACCAGTTGACACATTCACAACTACACACACCAGTTGACACATTCACAACTACACACACCAGTTGACACATTCACAACTACACACACCAGTTGACACATTCACAACTACACACACCAGTTGACACATTCACAACTACACACACCAGTTGACCCAGTCACAACTACACACACCAGTTGACACATTCACAACTACACACACCAGTTGACACATTCACAACTACACACACCAGTTGACACATTCACAACTACACACACCAGTTGACACATTCACAACTACACACACCAGTTGACACATTCACAACTACACACACCAGTTGACACATTCACAACTACACACACCAGTTGACACATTCACAACTACACACACCAGTTGACACATTCACAACTACACACAGAGGTCACATGACGTGGGAAACACGGGGAAACATTGCTCACGGAAGAGCACACAAATAATATCAACAGTTGCGGTGCCACAGGGGCCGCAACCACATAAGTCGCCCCCCACCCCCTCCCGGCTGGTAACACATGATATGTGTTAGATAATATTTGTGAAATAAATACAAAATGACTTCCGGTTTTATTAAGGCTAGAAATATTGAAACTAATAATTACTAGTAATGTTATCGTATTCAGCCAACAATTATTTTTAAAACGTTTTTCTTAACTCAGCTTCGCGTTTGTTTGTTTGTTTGGTTGTTTGGATGTTTGTTGTTAAAATTGACATCGAAAATTAGCCCACTTCTGATTGCTCTAGAGACCTGAAATTTGGCATGCATGCTACTTTCGCCTAACAATTTCAGATGCAATCATAAAAACTAGCAATTAGTGACCGTAATTAGCTTAATTTAATTACGCCCCAAGGACCATAAAATTGAGGACATGATTTCTAAAGATACCGACAAGACTGGAGGCCTATTGTCACAGTTACTTCGGCCCCAATCGATGTGAGCGCGCTGGCCGTGATCGTATAGTGGTTAGTACTTCGCGTTGTGGCCGCGACAACCCAGGTTCGAATCCTGGTCGCTCAAGATTTTTAGTCCGTGTATTTATAAACACTTTTTTAAAAACCACGTTTTTCATGTGTAGCAACGGACTAAAAAGGAGAAAATAAAATACTTAAAAAAAACTTTTTAAAAAACCACGTTTTTTATGTGAAGCAACGGACTAAAAAGGAGAACGGACACGGTAACACATTGTTAACGGTGACACGGTTGGTACGCTGGGCATGCTAAAATACACATAAACACGTTTTTCCTTAACTCAGCTTCGCGTTTATTTGTTTGTTTATGGGAGATTTGATCACGTGATTCGTGAGTAGATCTCCACGCCAGCAACGTAAATTACACCCTTTCTCTGTTTAAAGCGTATCGGTCGCTCAAGATTTTTTTAGTCCGTGTATTTAAAAACACTTAGTCAAGTCATACTTAATCAAGTGATTAGATAAAGTAGAAAATAAACTATATAAAAAACTTTTTAAAAACCACGTTTTTCATGTGTAGCAACGGACTAAAAAGGAGAAAATAAAATACTTAAAAAAAACTTTTTAAAAAACCACGTTTTTCTTGTGGACTAAAAAGTAGAAAATAACTATTTACATACATTTGATGACAAAAAACGTGGGTCGGGCAGATGGGTCGGGAAATTTGATGGTGAACGTACCCACGTTTTTTGTCATCAAATGTATGTAAATAGTTATTTTCTACTTTTTAGTCCACAAGAAAAACGTGGTTTTTTAAAAAGTTTTTTTTAAGTATTTTATTTTAAATTTGGATTAGTAGAGCCAGTGTGTTGTAGTGATTGGGGATCTCATATCTTTTATTATTATTAGTAAACTAATAGGCTATTCCCCATTGACCACTATTGTGTATTTTATAATGGAAAACAATTGTTGTGATTTTCATTGTTTTACTTTCCTGGCCGCTCCACTTCAAGGAGGGGTTGAGGACGATTTAAAAAAAAAAAATATTTGAATTTACAAAATAATTCAAAACGGCTTTTTTCAACGACTTATATTCAATACAAAATTATGTAAATGAGTGTTTTAGATGGTTCTCTAACAGTTTTAATTTTTACAATAGCCATAGTTTTAAAAAAATGTTTTGCTTATAAAGACTTTCAAGCCTGTTGTAAAATATTATCACATATCGAAAGATCTAGAATATACTTTTAAAACTACAATCTGTCGTAAAATAAAAGAACGCGACCAAAATAAACATGGTTAAAAAGAATATTTTAAATATTTTGTTAAATCTCTAAAACTTGTAGGCCTACCCCTCAATATATAACACCGATCCCTCGCCATTGAGCCCCTACTTCCAACCCTAACCCTTCAATCCCCACCCTCCAGCCCAGCCCCATCTTTCAATACTCACCCCTAGCCACCACCCTCCAATCAACAACTTCAAATCCCCAGCCCCACCCCCCCCCCCGCCCTGTTTATGCCCTTAAAGTGCTTCTAATTTCTCCATTTTTAAAACGATCGCTCCAGTTTTTCCTAAAACCACTTGAATAATTCACACGAGGTTTATTTGTTCCTTCAGATGTAACAACAACAACGGATTAAATGGTCACGTGACAACCGTAATCCTCGTCAGAGGCGAACCATCATCTACTGGCTGCAATGGTCGTGTCAGTGGAGATCTATTTTTATAAAGATGAGGTGAACTATGGTAAAATTCTTCTTGTTGTGAGTGAAGTTCTGATTGTTTACGTGGTGATAGTGCTAATGATATCCTAGATTTGTACACATATATCGTGCTGGCTGTAATGATGCCCTACATTTGTACATATATTATGTGTGGTCCTTATGATGTCCTACATTTGTAAATACATTCACACACATGTTTATATGTGTATATGTACATACATTCGTACATGTATATATATATATATATATATATATATATATATATATATATATATATATATATATATATATATATATATATATATATATATATATATCCCTAATGAAATCCTCCATTTTTCTTCATATATATAGTGGTGATTGGTAATAATATCCTACATGATTCTAAGATGTCTTACTTTTGTACATGCGGTGTAGATGAGTTAGAGTTTATTGTTACTTATATTAACGTCAGTCCTTTAAAAGATGTAATCCCAAGATATTATTGCAGTATTGAAAGGAATGAATGCTGTTTTTATTTTATTCTAAACACCCTCCAGCAGACACATCTACACACTAAAACCAGAGCAGCAGTATGCGATGTATTAACTGTAAACACAATCGACATAGCCATCCCAAGCTCCCATGTAGAGGCTAAGCTA
The DNA here is from genome assembly GCF_028476545.2 of Physella acuta. NCBI lineage: Eukaryota > Metazoa > Mollusca > Gastropoda > Physidae > Physella > Physella acuta. The sequence goes on from NW_026731633.1 coordinate 86,984, forward strand.
TGTAAACAAACACAAGCTCTGTTGAGTCATCACTGGGACCACGTTACTACACCTTGCCTTATTGTATTAAAACAATCTTTAGACTTACATAAAATGATTTGTTCAACATTCAACCAGATTTAACGTTCTAATTTAACCCGCATATAGCGTTGTTATTGAAGATGCACTTTACTGCGGAATTTTAAAACTTTTCGAACGGCCAAAAATAACAAAAAATAAGTATCTAATAAAAGCTTGTAAAATAAACATGTGTTCCTTTCTATATAGTGTACAGATAAAGAATAAAAGATGTAATATTGTAAACATTTCGTTAAACTTAAAATGTAAAATATACTTCAGTATTAAAGTGTTTTTTTTTTTATTTATTGTCTAAATATGGGGTAGATTCTCGTAGCAAAGGGAAATAACCCATTTAATATTTTAAAACGTAGACTGTTTGATTTGTCGGCCTTTGTTGTTGTGTTTTCATTTCTATACATTATACTTCGCTTAATTTTAATACGAGTGTTGTGTTAGGTAATTTGAAATAAATATAAAAGTACTGGGTCGAGTTAAAGCAAAATACAATACTCTTGTTAGGTCTTTTTGTCGACGTCAATTTTTAAAGTGACGCCGGTTGTTTTTTTTTATTTTTCAATTGTGATGCTGTAAATGTATCGAGAAGCTGTTATTACTGTTTTAAAAGATTGATTCTAGTGGCAAATGACTTGACCTGCATCTAATTCAATGTTCGTCACATCACACTAGACCTGCATCTAATTAACTATCATTAATTAAAACAGTTGATTAAATCCCACACTACTCATGGCTGCCATAATATTCGACCTACATAAACGTCTGACGTGCAGGTACTGCCATGATACATACACCATTGACAGACTCTTGAGATTACACAGGCCATATTGCTATTTGACTGGTTTGAATAAAAAAAAAGGGTTCCTATATAAGACCTAACGAAGGTCGGATGAAGTATAGTTCATATGTTTTTTCAAACTCAGCATATGAAGGGATGGCGTGGTCAAAAACTCTGCACGGCCACCTTTATTTGCCTAACATGAGTCAGGTACCAACCCCAGCTGGGTGGACTCAGGGACGTCTTACAGACTCATGCCCGGAACGAGATCCGAACTCGAGACTATCGGGTTAGCTTTCCTACCAAACTACACCGTCAGTTGAATTGTTAAAGCGTATTACGTTCACCACGTATTCGATACACTGAAATATGTTAACAAACACGTGAAGAAAAAGTTCAAGATAAAAGACAGATTTAAAATAAAACACCAAAGACAGATCAGCTGTTCTTTTCATGATGTTTGTTTTAGTGACGTCTAAATTTTAAAACTTGATCTTCGTTGACCCGTGGGTCAGGTCGTGGACGAGGAACCTCCCCCCACTGGTGCAGGGGGAGGAGGAGGTCAGGCCGATGACCACAGTGGTGCCAGCTGTTGTGTTACAGTAGACTGGAGCTCCAAGGTCGCCAGTCTGTGGAGGACAGGGTCAAGGTTATAGGGTCAATGTTACAGAGTAGAGGTTTTATTGTCAATGGTTACAGTGTCAAGGCTACATTGTCAAAGTCACGATGTCAAGGTTTCGGTATCAAGGTTTCGGTGTCAAGGTTACAGTGTCAAGGTTACAGTGTCAAGGTTACAGTGTCAAGGTTACAGTGTCAAGGTTACAGTGTCGAGGTTACAGTGTCAAGGTTACAGTGTCAAGGTTACAGTGTCAAGTTTAATGAACTTTTAATATAGGTTATATAGGTAAGGTATCTAGGCACGAAACGCGCCACTAAGTCTACATTTTAAAAAATTCTATTCTATTCCATGGGGCATGTTTCTAGATTATGTAACGAGTTGACCAATACTCACAAACAAAATGTTAACTAACCACAATCAGTATTTTTAACAAATGCCAGTCACACTACACACAAATGCTATATAACCTCCCCCACACACATGGTATTTAACCCCCGTAACACGTTATTTTTGCCCCCCCCCCCATGCTACCTAACCTCACACACATAATGCTACCTAGCCTCCCTCCATACACACCCAAATGCTATCTTACCGCACACACGCATACACATGTTACCTAACCCCCATACATCCTCCCATACACATGTAAACTAACTCACCACACACACACACAAGTTGCCCTACCCCCTCTCACCCACACGCAACTATGACGTTACCCCGCAAGTTGCCCCGTTAGCAGTGACACAGTTAAACTCTGCCGTCCGGTCGATGATGACGCCCTTCTGGTCCTGGGTTAGGTTGTCAAGGATGACGTCACAGCACGGACTGCTGGTGCTTGCCAAGACTGACGTCACTTGAGCGACGCCGTCGTATGTTTCTGAAAATATGGTCTCAAGATGGTCTCAAGATGGTCTCAAGATGGTCTCAGATTCATTACATGGGGATGTGACAAGCTCAATCTTAAAATATACGTACATCTTTTTGCGTTTAATTAATGAATATCAACCTAATTGACTGCATGTCTATGTCACTCACTACAAGACTGTATGACTCTATCACTTACCAGAAGACTGCATGTCTATGTCACTTACTAGAAGACTGCATTTCTATGTCACTTACAACAAGACTGCATGTCTATGTCACTTACAACAAGACTGCATGTCTATGTCACTTACTTGAAGACTGCATGTCTATGTCACTTACTTGAAGACTGCATGTCTATGTCACTTACTTGAAGACTGCATGTCTATGTCACTTACCAGAAGACTGTATGTCTATGTCACTTACTTGAAGACTGCATGTCTATGTCACTTGAAGACTGCATGTATATGTCACTTACAAGAAGACTGTATGTCTATGTCACTTACCAGAAGACTGCATGTCTATGTCACTTACTTGACGACTGCATGTCTATGTCACTTAATTGAAGACTGTATGTCTATGTCACTTACTACAAGACTGCATGTCTATGTCACTTACTACAAGACTGCATGTCTATGTCACTTACTTGAAGACTGCATGTCTATGTCACTTACTTGAAGACTGCATGTCTATGTCACTTGACGACTGCATGTCTATGTCACTTACCAGAAGACTGTATGTCTATGTCACTTACTTGAAGACTGCATGTATATGTCACTTACAAGAAGACTGTATGTCTATGTCACTTACCAGAAGACTGCATGTCTATGTCACTTACTTGATGACTGCATGTCTATGTCGCTTACTAGAAGACTGCATGTCTATGTCACTTACTTGACGACTGCATGTCTATGTCACTTAATTGAAGACTGTATGTCTATGTCACTTACTACAAGACTGCATGTCTATGTCACTTACTACAAGACTGCATGTCTATGTCACTTACTTGAAGACTGCATGTCTATGTCACTTACTTGAAGACTGCATGTTTATGTCACTTACTTGACGACTGCATGTCTGTCACTTACTTGACGACTGGGTATCGGCGCCGTAGCCCACCACCTCACATGAAGTTTTATCAATGTCCGAGAGTCCATCGTACACAACGGCGTCACCGTTACAGCCGCCGGTAAACGTGGAGGTGTCAAAGGTGTAGACGCCATCAGAGACGGCTCCTTAGAGAAGATATGTGGGACTTGTTCAAGGCTACTGTGTTGGGTAGATCAGGGCTCGTCCGCAATGAACAGCAATGTTAACTACTATCTTACACAGTGTGTCCCCTCTACTATTGTTACATTTCATTAAAAAAATAAAAAAATAAAACCAAAGCCACAACCCCAAAAATGTTGATTGAAAATTTAAATATAAAATATACTTTAATTCCCATTTATCAACCACCTTAAAATCCTTACATAGTGATAATTAGAAAATCCCCCCCCCCCCTCTCACATACACGCCATCTCCCTTCTTTTAACCAAACTATGTTCTCACATACAATCAGCTTGTAATATAAAGTTTTAAACTCTTATTATCACGTTTAATATATTAATGAAAGTGTTTGCACTTTTAACCCCTAAGCCTGTCAAACCCTACCTTTAGTTCCTTGTGTCAGTGTAAAATTTGTTGTGCTTTCTCCACAGATAACAGTGAGATCACTAGAAACAGACAAAATTAGGGGATATGATAATGACAATACAATACTAGTGAACTAGTAATACTACAAATATAGAGGTTGGAACAACTTTTTTTTCTACGCAGCACAGATAGTGCTGAGACGATTCGGTCGGACATATCATTCTTTAACGCTTGAAAATCTATAAAAGTGAAAAGCGCCAACAAAGTACTGGAATAGAAACATCCTACGTACGCTGAACACACACAACTTAAGTTTTAGTCTTGGGTGTTATCACTGCCTGCACCAATCTTTCTTGTTCGGCTCTGTCAGTTACTAATTGGACTCATTCATTTACTAATTGGGCTCTTTCACTGACTTAGTTTAATATGTCAATCACTTGTGGGGCTGTGTCAGTTACTGATTGGGCTCTTTCACTAATTGAACTATGTCAGTTACTAATTGAACTCTTTCACTAATTGAACTGTGTCAGTTACTAATTGAACTCTTTCACTAATTGAACTGTGTCAGTTACTAATTGGGCTCTTTCACTAATTGAACTCTTTCACTAATTGAACTGTGTCAGTTACTAATTGGGCTCTTTCACTAATTGAACTCATTCACTAATTGAACTGTGTCAGTTACTAAAGGACCCTTTCACTAATTGAACTGTGTCAGTTACCTGTTGAGCCCTGCCACTTACTTGTTGTCCAGGAAATTGTTCATGCCAGACCCGCACAACTCTGGCACCGACAGTAGACCTCCTATCTTGACCCCGTTACAGATGATAGCGTCATTGGGTGCCAGGACCACACACAGACCTGGGTAGCTGCACTCATCGACTGGAGCACCGTCTGGAGGAGAGAAACAAGAGATGGCCCAGTTAGAATGATTGGTTGGTGGAGAGGTGAATGGTAAGTAAACATAGGTAACCACTGGCGGCAATTATAGAGGCGGGCTTAGAATTTACTTGCCTGGATAAATCATGTCGAAGGCTAACCTAACAAGTAACCCTCAACCACAAACACACACTACAATCTAACCTAACCAATAACCATTAACCACAAACCCACACTACAATTTAACCTAACCAATAAAAAGTAGCCACAAACCCACACTACAAGTTAGCCTAACCAGTAACCCTCAACCACAAACCCACAATACAACCTAACCTAACCAATAACCATTAACCACAAACCCACACTACAATTTAACCTAACCAATAAAAAGTAGCCACAAACCCACACTACAAGTTAGCCTAACCAGTAACCCTCAACCACAAACCCACAATACAACCTAACCTAACCAATAACTCTCAATCCTGCCTTATTTTCCCGAACACATATGTTTCCCCAAAACTTTGGTAACACGAAGAGTTTCAGCTAACGAAATTTCATCTCATTTGACCATTGTCATCAGAGCACTAAGAACAACTAAGTTCGTTTAACTAAAACAAAAAACTTCAAAATAAAAACAGCTACACTCTTACAATAGCTAAACCTTATATATTTTTGAACCACTGTTAAATCACATTCTACAACACTGAGCATTGTATATGTTGCAATTTATTTTTATTTGGTGGCGAAAACGCATGAATTATATATTGTGACACGATTTATTGAAATAAACAAGACTCACAATTCTTAAACTGAAGCTTTTATCACTTCTCTCTCACAACTTTCCCTGTTTGTAAGAATACCATCTTAATGATATATACGCATTGGCGATAAGTATGTTCAATTTTTTCCGCGCGTTGAATGATTCATAAAATGTAAAATAATTTTTTAAAATACTTTTGCAGCACTAGAGATAGTGTCAGACAGCAGTTTAACAGAGAGGAAAAAAATAAAATGTTATACTTGCCTTTGATGGAATATACTTGCGTCAGAAGTAGTGAAAAGATCAAAATCAACATTTTCTGGCGAAGTCGGCTGCTCAACTTTGAGGCTTTTCAAAACTTAAATTTCTATTTTCGTTTCTAGTCGACGTGTTCAAAGAGGGTGGAGTGGAGAAGTACGTCATCGAATTTTGCGTAGATAGTCCTATAAAAACTTGTTTATCGAAAGTTTATTTGTGAATCCATGACTGACGTATGTGTTTGGTAAGACAAAGGTATTGATTGGCCGCACGTGCTTGAAGCTGTGTCTGCTGACGGCCACCATGTTGGCTAATCGTGACGGCTGTAAGAAAAATTGTGACCAAACAAGAAAATAGTGTAGAGAAATTTGGCTTGATGTCAGTTCTAGGTGATGTTATCGTTTGAGCAGATAGTGCTTTAACTCTATGCAGTCCACCGGCCAAGTTTTCAGTAACTTTAAAATATTAACTGAAGCAATATTTAACTTATTTGGCTAAATGTTAAGTCTATTAGTGCCCAAAAAATGTATATGGCGCTGAATATTTCAGCGATCTCATATAACTGTAATTCCCCCTTCCCCCCCCCCTGAATATAAACACGCACACTAAAAGTACGTCGCCCCCATTGCTATATAATAAAAACATTCAACACATGATACTCATAAATATCCAGGAATTCAAAAATTAATTTTGGATAATATTTCAACCATGGGACAGCTTGACCTACCTAATTCTCGAGTTCGAATCCTGGTTCAAGTTAATAGAACGTCCCTGAGTCCACCCAGCTCTGATGGGTACCAAACTCACGTTAGTGAGAGTACAAGCTGCTGTGCATATTGCTGACCACACTATTATCTCATATGCCGAGTCACATATCAGGTGAACTCTACTTCAATTGCCGAATGGAACTTTACCTAATATTTTAACCAGATATATACAATCTTTATTACCCTACTTTACAATATCTACGCAGTGAATTTGTTTAAAGAGAAGATGCACAAGCCAGTAGTAGTACAGTAAAAAATATCTTTTAGCGCCCTAAGACCTTTGGTGAGTGGCGAGCCATCGATGCTAGTGTCCAGTTCCCGTAGGTTTAAAACCAAATCTGGCCCTACAGGGGTTAAAATATCACTTCTATTTTTATCACAGTGTTTACATACTGGGGCCAGGGATTAAAAGACTCCCCCTCCCCCTGGGGCCACCTGTCCAGCAAGTGACGTCGCGGTAACACCTGCCTCACTCATCTAATCAAACAAAACCTACCTACAATCATTTTGTTTCGTTTGGAGAAACAAGTCACACTTTTCATAAAACAAATTGTCTACTCCATGTTTTTAAATTGTCTGGACTAAGGACCACACGAGTACAATCAGGACACAAACAGTTCATCAGTCCATCGGTCTAAGGTAAGTCACCCGGTCATCCATAGCTATAAGGTTTGTTCCAACTGCCATCCACAGGTCTAAGGTAAGTCATTTACAGGTATAAAGGTAAGTCATACCTGACATTCACAGGTCTGTCCTACATGTCATCTGCAAGTCTAGGGTAAGTCCCACCTACATGTCTATGTTAAATCCATCCTTCCATCCTACCATCCTTCCATCCTACCATCCCAATTTCCAAGGCAAGTACGATCCACAAATATATCCAGTCTAAGTTTACGTTTATATTAGAGATAAATAATAATTTAAGTTTATATTAGTTAAAAGATAATTTATTTTATGTTAGAGTTAAATGATAATTTAAGTTTATGTTTAGAATTATATGATAATTTCAAAAACAACCAAACGGATCTGTGTAAATTTTGCTAAATAGAATTTTAAAAAAATCTCAACGGGATTTGTTTTAAATTCATGAGTTAAATTGTATACAGACCAAGACTTGAGGTTTAGGGGTGATAGTTCAGTTATTTGACTGTTTTTGAGTAGGCTATTTAAACGTAATCTTAAACGACATTTTAACCTTTCTAGTAAGGTTTGTATTTAGGTTGACATTAAATCTATTAAATAAAGCTATTAAATGCGGTAGTATTGCTACTGAAAATAGAACTTATTTTAAAAAAATAATTTAATGTTCAGCTACTTTGCCACAAGAGCTATAAAAATAAAAGAAATATCTGTAGATTAAATGAAAGCTTTTTAAATAAAATGTAACAGAACTTAGTCGGGTGGTAGAGTGCATGGCTACAAGCCAAACGTCTCGAGTTTGGCTCAGCAGTTAGACGTTATGACCAGTGTTTCTCCCCCCCCCCCTCCCCGAAGAGATGCCTGGAAGAAACTCTGGTTATGACGTCACTGAGCTCCTTCGGCTCTGGTGGGTATCCGGAGCTTTAGTCTATAGAGCGTCGCTGAGCTCGCCTAGCTAAATTAGATACCTGACCCTAGTCGAGTAAGTAAAGGCAGCTGAATCTGCTGAGGTCATTGCAAGAACAATTCTAGCCTCTATTTGACTTGAACCCGACCACTGGCAGACAAAATCCCTGTGGTACCTTGTATACGAACCATCACGACGACACACATATGATACCCATTGATATTCTAACCAACGACCACCCTCCTCCTAAATCGTTGTCTTTTTCACACGTAACCTGTCTCCCTAGCCCACAAAAACCTTGTGAAATGATGGCCGCCAAACTTGCCTTGATCTGTTTTTGTCAACTTTTTAACTTTTCTCCCCAGCCCACAAAAACTTTGTCAAATGATGGCCAAACTTGCCTTGATCTGTTTTTTGTCAACTTTTCAACTTCTCTCTCTAGCCCACAAAAACTTTGTGAAATGATGGCCGCCAAACTTGCCTTGATCTGTTTATGTCTACTCTTTACCTCCGTACTGGGAGATGACGCCATTTGCTGCGGGGCCGTACCCGGTTGTAACATCACAGGTAGGTTATAGTCTAGTTACTGGTTTTATCAGGTAGGTTATCGTTTAACTAATTATTGGTTTTAAAAGGCAGGTTATCGTTTCGCCAAGATGGAGAAGTAACTATAAAAGTAATGTTTATTTTCTTTTTCGAACCTAACGGTCCATGTACAAGTGAAGTAGGGTTCATCTGTTTCTGTGACCTCGGCATATGAAGGGTTAGTGTGGTCAGCACTATGCCCAACCTCTTTTACATTCCCTATCGCGAGTTGCGTACCCATCAGAGCTGGGTTGACTCATGGAGGTTCTACTGACTTGCGCCCGGATTCAAACTCGAGATTTCCGGGTAGCAGTCTAGCGCTCTACCGCTATGCCACGCCGTTGTATTGTGAATACAGGGGATCTTATTAACTTCTGTAGTAGTTTAGAAATTAGCTTTTATCTGCATTAATCTATATTCAAGTTAATTAGCCGTGTTTATATTTGAAGTTAGGCTTAGTAAAACAAAAAAAAGCTCGTATTTAGATTTAGCGACCCAATGTCCCGGTGAGGAAGAGTTCATCTATTTCTATGACCTCGGCTTGTAAATGGATTCTTTGGTCAGCATTTTGCCCAGCCGCCTTTACTTTCCCTAACATGAATGAGATACCGATCAGAGCTGTGTGGACAGGGAGGTTCTACTGTCTTGGACCCGGTTTCGAACTCGAGACTTAAGGGTTAGCAGCCTACCGCTCTACATCCTAGGCCACGATCTAAAGACTAAATTTTACTGATAATGTAGCAATCAGTAGGTTAATAGAACAGCTATTAAAGAAAAGTAACTCTGGTTTACTCCCCCCCCCTCCCCCCAGCGAGCAGCGAATGTGTGTGTCAGGGTGTGAGGTCATCCCTACAGTGCTCCGCCCTCGTCCTGAGAGAGCGGCTAAAGACCTACAGCACCGGCGGGTTCCTGAAGGAGGCGTTAGACGAGGTGGCCAACAGGACCTCGGCCCTCAAGGGCGGCACCAGGCCGGTCAAATGGCTCCAGAAAATACCGGACTTCTCCAAGACACCGCTCAACCGGAAACGCCGTCAAACGGAGACGTGGGAGGCGGACCCCGCCTGCTGTGATGGCACCAATATGGACGGCTTGATCTACGGCTGCAGCTTTCAAGGTCAGTGCACGTTAGATTTCAAGGTCAATACACATTTCGTTTCAAGATTAGTTTAAAAAAAATTTTTTATTAATTATTAAATGAATTTCATTAATTATTTCGTTGTGTTTAATTATAGATGACTTACCCATAGACTGTACACATTAAAGCATATATTTGGTTGTCAAAGAGACTTAATTTGTATATATTAAAAATGTATCGAAGCTTACATTAATATGGCAGCTTTTAATTTAGATGTAGACCATTGATTTTATTTACACATGATAGACAATATGTCTTTAAACATGGATGCACAATACATTTTTATTTTTCTAAAACTTGTGAGTTTCGCATGTAGTTATTATCAAAACACGCATCACATATTCATATGTTTTATATGTTGTTACACATTATACAAAGAAAGTATTTTAATTTTCATGGTTCGTATTTTTCGTACATTAAAATATTTTGCGTAACCGTATTAAATGTAGATATACAAAACCAAGAAAGTCTCTTACAACTCACATTCTCTCCCCCTCCCCCAGCCAACGTCTGCCTGTGCCCCACGGCCGAGAGGACGAGTCTGGCATCCTGTGAGCTGGTGCCCACAGCCGCCCCCGCCACCACCACCACAACGACAACCACGCTGGCCCCCGCATCTACAACATTCCTGGCCAAAAGCTCGTGCTGTGACCCCTTGAGCAGCGATTACGTCACTGGTCACTACTACTGTTCCTGGAATAGCAGTCAGTATACTTTTCTAAACTCTGCTCATTGTATCTTCTTTATTATGTTTACATATTATGTAGATAGCGCAATAACAGACAGTTTACGTTTCTTTTATCTGTGGAAATAATCATGATTAACCACACTCACATATATATGTGTGTATACCGACGACTTTCTGAGAACCTTGCTATATTTACCCTAACCTTAACCCCCCCCCCTTGTGTGCAGACAACGACTGTCTCAGAACCTTGCTATATTTACCCTTACCCTAACACCCCTACCCCCACCCCTCTTATGTGCAGACGAATGTCTCAGAACCTTGCTATATTTACCCTAACCCCCCCCCCTTGTGTGCAGAGAATGACTGTCTCAGAACCTTGCTATATTTACCCTAACTCTACCCCCCCCCCCCACTTGTATGCAGACAACGAGTGTCTCAGAACCTTGCTATATTTACCCTAACCCCGCCCCCCCCCCTTATGTGCAGACAACGACTGTCTCAGAACCTTGCTATATTTACCCTAATCCTAACCCCGCCCCCCCCCCTTGTGTGCAGATAACGACTGTCTCAGAACCTTGCTGTATTTACCCTAATCCTAACCCCGCCCCCCCCCCCCTTATGTGCAGACGACTGTCTCAGAACCTTGCTATATTTGCCCTAACCCTAACACCCCTACCCCACTTTGTGTGCAGAGAATGAATGTCTCAGAACATTGCTATATTTACCCTAACCCCGCCCCCCCCCCCCCCCTTGTGTGCAGACAACGAGTGTGTGTGCCAGAACGTGCCTGACGTCAGCTACTGCCAGAACACAGGTGGCACCTACGAGGCTAAAGACAACTGCTGTAACGGAAATGACCTCAACGGTTTGACCTTCGGTTGCGCTTATGAAGGTCGGTGCAGATTTATACAATCGTTTTTTTTTGTGTTCATCAAACTAAATATAATATTAAACGTATTTATATTTGACTTTTTACTTACGAAAAATGCAATTAAATTAGTATATTAAGTCGAAATGTTTTAGTTTGTTATCTGATACGTGCCAGATTTGAAGGAAACATGTTCGGTAGAAGTGATCGAATAACTGATTACAAGACACTACAGAAGAGATAAAAACACAATTAATTAGAAGGTCTTAGAAACAAATATAATGTGAAGTGAAGCTAGATTCCAGATATAAAAACACAAGTCATCAATAAGATATAAGAAAATTCAAGATGTTAAAGTTATACTTTTGACGCAGTCGTCTGTCTGTAAAAAAAAAAAAAATACAATTTATATTTTGACTTCATTAATAGCGAGAAATCGATGTCTATCAAGACAATATTTAATTGCGGAGGAGAAATTAATTAAACCTTCAGCCCTGCATGTAGATGTGTTAAGAGTATGTAATCCAGATACGATATTGATACACACATACATGTATTTATGTAATTAGTTATTCTTTTATTTAAATATATGCATATATATATATATATATATACATATATATATATATATATATATATATATATATATATATATATATATATATATATATATATATGTGTGTGTGTGTGTGTATGTGTAAAACTCTCACTACATCCATTCAGGAGGTGTCTGCAAGTGTCCCTCTGAACAGCGGTCAAGTCTGCCCACCTGTGAGCTAGGCATCACCACAACGACCACCACCACCACCACGACAACAACCACCAAGCCCCCAGCGGCTCCAGCAACAACCTTCATCGGCAAGGGCTCGTGCTGTGACAGTCTGCAGAGTGACTACATCACAGGGCAGTACTACTGCGCTTGGAACGCCAGTAAGTGATGGGGGAGGGGAGGGGGTGGGAGGGGTGGGGATGGGGGGTAGAGGGTGGGGTGGGGGTAGAGCGACTACATCACAGGGCAGTACTACTGCGCTTGGAACGCCAGTAAGTGAAGGGGGGTCGGAGGGGTGGGGGTTTCACCATCATCTTCCTCTCAAACCCAACATCCTAATTTTAACATCATCTTCCTCTACGACCCACCATCCTAATTTCACCATCATCTTCCTCTAAAACCCACCATCCTAATTTCACCATCATCTTCCTCTCAAACCCAACATCCTAATTTCACCATCATCTTCCTCTAAAACCCACCATCCTATTTTCACCATCATCTTTCTCTCATACCCAACATCCTAATTTTAACATCATCTTCCTCTACGACCCACCATCCTAATTTCACCATCATCTTCCTCTAAAACCCACCATCCTAATTTCACCATCATCTTCCTATCAAACCCAACATCCTAATTTCACCATCATCTTCCTCTAAAACCCACCATCCTAATTTCACAATCATCTTCCCCTCCAACCCACCATCCTAATTTCACCATCATCTTCCTCTAAAACCCACCATCCTAATTTCACAATCATCTTCCCCTCCAACCCACCATCCTAATTTCACCATCATCTTCCTCGATCCACCCCAACATCCTAATTTCACCATCATCTTCCTCTAAAACCCACCATCCTAATTTCACCATAATCTTCCTCTATGACCCACCATCCTAATTTCACCATCATCTTCCTCTACGACCCACCATCCTAATTTCACCATCATCTTCCTCTCCAACCCACCATCCTAATTTCAACATCATCTTCGTCGATCCACCCCAACACCCCATTAACAGTTCTATCCCTACTTCAGACAACGAATGTGAATGTAAGGACGTCCCAGACGTCGCCTACTGCAAAGACGTGCAGGGCACTTTCCTGGCCAACGACAACTGCTGCAATGGGAACTACCTCAACGGTCTAACGTACGGCTGTGCTTATGAAGGTCCGTTTGTTGATGTTGTTTTTTCATGCTTCCATTTCTCTCTTATTTAAACTCTCAAAAAAGTAAACTATGAAACTAAAGTGTTTTTGTAAAACATAACAGAAAATTATTTATTTTAAATGTTGTAGCTAAATATTTAGTATTTTAAAGAAGCACGTTGGAAAATTAAGTACCAGCAGTAAAAATTGTTGGAGCCACTTGATATGTTTTTCTGTTGCGTTGTTTTACAGCCTCTGTTTGCAAGTGTCCGTCGGATTACCGATCGGACTTATCCGCCTGCGAGCTAGCCACTACAACAACTACCACCACCACTACGACACCAACTACAACAACTACTACACCAACAACTACGACCACTACACCAACCACAACAACCACTACACCAACTACCACCACTACGACACCAACTACCACAACCACTACACCAACTACTACAACAACAACACCAACTACAACAACCACTACACCAACTACCACCACTACGACACCAACTACAACAACCACTACACCAACTACTACAACACCAACTACAACAACCACTACACCAACTACTACAACTACAACACCAACTACAACAACCACTACACCAACTACAACAACCACTACACCAACTACTACAACTACAACACCAACGACAACAACTACTACACCAACCACAACAACAACTACACCAACTACTACCACTACAACACCAACCACAACAACCACTACACCAACTACCACTACAACGAAAACAACCACAACAACAACCACACCTACAACCACAACCACTACACCAACAACAACAACCACTACACCAACTACTACTACTACGAAAACAACCACAACAACAACCACACCTACAACCACAACCACTACACCAACCACAACAACCACTACACCAACTACAACAACCACTACACCAACAACAACAACAACGACGCCAACTACCACTACTACGAAACCCACCACAACAACCACAACACCAACTACCACAACCACTACACCAACCACAACCACAACCACACCAACTACAACAACCACTAAAACAACAACCACAACTCCAACTACCACAACCACAAAAACCACCACAACCACACCAACCACAACAACGACTAAATCTACCACCACCACAACTAAACCTACAACAACAACCACAAAACCAACGACAACAACAACAAAATCAACGACAACCACAACACTTCCAACAACCACAGTTGCCTATCCACTCTACAACGCCGACCCTGCTTGCTGCGACCCCAACAACCTCCCCACATTCTTCTACGCCCAAATTGCTGGCTGTATTATCGATGGAAGTAAGTTCAATCAAGTACACACTTCGCAGTATCCATTATTCCATTTATCTTTAGTCGGAACTATTCAATAATTACCATAAAAATTAGTAGTTTAAAAGTAGAAAGAATGTTGCAGGTACCCTGTTGTGTGGTAAAACTGAGACGTTATTTATAGACGATATTTTTAAATCAATAGGGTATGTAATGTGACTTTTTGCTTTCAAGCACGATACATTTATTGTATCCGATCGTTTCTGAATGTAACTGTAATGTTATGTTGTATATATGGCTCGACTCAGTATGTGATATGTAAGGTCTGATCTAGAAAGTAAATGTGTTTGTACGTGGTATGCTATGTCTGCATTTTAAAATATGTGATTTTAACTAGAGTATCAGCAATATTGTTCTGATTGCAACTAATTTAACAGCAAAATGTTAAAACTAATTAAAATAAATATGGATGCTGTTAATTAAAATGTTAATTTAAAAAAAAAAAACGTTTTCATTTCAGCAACTGGGAAGTGCATGTGCGCTGTTGGTATCGAAGACATGTGCCCTAATATTGACCTGGCCACCACAACCACAACCACCACTACAACACCAACTACAACAACCACAACACCAACTACAACAACCACTACACCAACTACAACAACCACGACACCAACTACCACAACAACACCAACTACCACAACTACTACACCAACCACAACAACAACGAAACCAACGACAACAACGACAACACCAACTACCACAACAACTAAAACTACAACCACAACACCAACCACAACAACTACAAAAACTACGACCACAACTAAACCTACAACAACTACTACAAAACTAACAACAACAACCACGAAACCAACAACCACAACAAAACCTACGACAACAACCACAAAACCAACGACAACAACAAAAACTACGACAACCACCACACTCCCAACAACCACAGTTGCCTACCCACTATACAACGCTGACCCAGCTTGCTGTGACCCCAACAACTTGCCAACGTTTTTCTACGCTCAAATCGCTGGCTGCATCATCGATGGCGGTAAGTTGTTGTGTTGTTGAGTTATCATCATAGCTACAATGTATCAAAGTTGAGTCGTTGTATTTTCTTCATAGCTACAATTTATTATCGATGACGGTAAGTTGTTGTGTTGTTGAGTTATCATCATAGCTACAATGTATCAAAGTTGCTGTGTGATTTGTGTTTATGTGTAGCGGATCTGTACACTTCTCTTTAAAACGTTAGTACAGTTCTTACGGTGTTAAGAATAACCGTCATGGTTCCCAGTTATATTATAGTTTTTTTTTTTAATAAACGTATTTTTATCATACTTTTACTATCATTTACAATCCTACACATCGTTTCAACAAGTTGACTATTCTACGTTTCACTTTGAAGTGTTTCTAATGTTTCCTATTCTTGCGTCGTTATACTTACCGTTTGTTAATGATGTCGATAATTAGTTGTGTCGTTACTAGATAGCTAAATAGAGACAGTTATTGAAATTGATCGTCTTCATACAATTACCACAACCTCAAAACAAATTACATCAACGCGAAAATTATGATAAAATATGCAAATAACCGTCGCTGGCTCTATTTTGAAAGATGGGTTTGCTAAACTGACAATTTATATTAAGCTCACATTATTTTACAAGCATTTTATTTGCAACGGTTAGCTTTGATTATTGAACTGCTTTTACAAATAAATGAAAAAATAAAAATGTATTCTAATATACATGTTTGAACAACAGTGAGAAAATTATACATGGGTACCATGCACAACCTCGATTTTTTTTTCTTATTACCAGATTGTACATTATGTATTTTTAAGCATCTTAGTAAAGTAAGTTCTATAATTAAACCTAACAGTCCATGGTACTCGTGGTTCAAAGTCTAGCGATACACTGCTAGGCCACGTCGTCCCATATTCTATTTAGTGTTTAATTAAAGAATCACAATCAAGGGATACTAAAGACGAAAGGTAACGTCTGTTGTTTTTTTATGTTGCAGCTACAGGGCTGTGTATGTGTGCTGCAGGAATAGAGGACATGTGTCCAAAGGTTCAAACCACAACGGAAACAACCACAACATCAACCACCACAACAACAACACCTACAACAACAACCACAACACCAACTACAACAACCACAACACCTACTACAACAACCACAACACCAACTACCACAACCACAACCACAACAACCACAACACCAACTACAACAACGACAACACCAACTACAACAACAACAACACCAACCACCACGACTACAACACCAACCACAACAACCACAACACCAACTACAACAACACCAACTACACCAACCACAACACCAACTACAACAACGACGACACCAACTACCACAACAACACCAACTACCACAACCACAACACCAACTACAACAACGACAACACCAACTACAACAACCACTACACCTACTACCACAACAACAAAACCAACGACAACAACGACAACACCAACTACCACAACGACTAAAACTACAACCACAACACCAACCACAACTACTACCAAAACTACGACCACAACTAAACCTACAACAACTACCACAAAACCAACAACAACAACCACGAAACCAACAACCACAACAAAACCTACGACAACAACCACAAAACCAACGACCACAACGAAAACTACGACAACCACCACACTTCCAACAACCACAGTCGCCTACCCACTATACAACGCCGACCCTGCTTGCTGCGACCCCAACAACTTGCCAACGTTTTTCTACGCTCAAATCGCTGGCTGTATCGTCGATGGTGGTAAGTTGCGGTGTCGTTATGGTATCGTAATATCTACAATTTTCCGAAGATTTCGATAATTAGTTGTGTGTGTTAGTAAACCCACAGCTATCATTTTATTTAAAGCAGTAGGAGGCTATTACTGGAGATAGCCAAATCGCTCACAGCAAGAGATCCTTTAAATTTTGCCACAGCACATTGTGTGACTGAGGGAGAACTATAGTGCCATAATATTTACAACTTATTTAAAATCTAAAATAAGCCACAAACGTGTTTAGAGCTAGCATTTGAAGTTAGTTATTGTTACTATAATAATGCATCATATTTGTATTTTGTTTGTGTATCATTGAGCAGACGTCTTGATTTTTAAAGTCGCTTGTACTTTTTTTCAGCTACAGGCTTGTGCATGTGTGCAGCCGGCATCGAAGATATGTGTCCAAAGGTTCAGACGACGTTAGAGCAAACTACATCCACCACAACAACAACAACGACTCCGACAACAACTACAACCACGCCTACAACAACAACTACTACACCAACAACAACTACAACCACGCCTACAACAACAACTACTTCACCAACAACAACTACAACCACGCCTACAACAACAACTACTACGCCGACAACAACTACAACTACGCCTACAACAACAACTACTACACCGACAACAACTACAACCACGCCTACAACAACAACTACTACCCCGACAACAACTACAACACCAACTACAACTACAACAACACCTACCACAACAACGACGACGCCTACAACAACAACCACTGAACCGTTGACAACCACGACTACTGAACAAACTACTACAACAACACCAACCACAACTACCACACCCACCACAACAACAACACCAACCACAACTACAACGACGCCTACAACGACAACTACTGAACAGGCATCAACCACAACCACTGAACAAACAACTACAACAACACCGATTACATCAACAACACCCACTACAACGACTACTCCAGCAACGACCACGACAGTTCCAGATACAACAACTACAGAGCCAACAACGACAACCACTACAGCGGAGCTTACTACAACAACAACAGAACCAGAAGGCACAACAACAACCGAACAACTAACAACTACAGAGCCAACAACGACAACCACTACTGCGGAGCTTACTACAACAACAGAACCACAAATCACAACAACAACCGAAAAACTAACAACTACAGAGCCAACAACGACAACCACTACTGCGGAGCTTACTACAACAACAGAACCACAAATCACAACAACAACCGAACAACTAACAACTACAGAGCCAACAACAACAACCACTACAGCGGAGCTTTCTACAACAACAACAGAAACAGAAGGTACAACAGCATCGGAACAAACAACCATAACATCCACTGTAGCAATTACAACAGTCAGTGAAACAACAACAGCAATAAATGATGAGCCAGATTTATCAACCACAGTAATATTCGAGACTTCTACAACAGACACTCCATCAACTACGCTAGAACAATCAACTACAGCTCACGTAATTACTACAACAACTGACCAAATGTCTACTGCTTCTACAGAGATGACCACATCATCGTCAACCCAACAGCCAACTACAACAACTGAACAACCAACTACAACAACTGAACAACTAACTACAACAACCACTGAACAGCCAACTACAACAACTGAACAACTAACTACAACAACCACTGAACAACCAACTACAACAACCACTGAACAGCCAACTACAACAACCACTGAACAACAAACTACAACAACCACTGAACAGCTAACTACAACAACAACTGAACAGCCAACTACAACAACCAGTGAACAGCCAACTACAACAACCACTGAACAACCAACTACAACAACCACTGAACAGCCAACTACAACAACTGAACAGCTAACTACAACAACCACTGAACAACCAACGACAACAACCACTGAACAACCAACTACAACAACCACCGAACAACCAACTACAACAACCACTGAACAGCCAACAACAATAACCACTGAACAGCCAACTACAACAACAACTGAACAGCCAACTACAACAACTGAACAACTAACTACAACAACCACTGAGCAGCCAACAACAACAACCACTGAACAGCCAACTACAACAACAACTGAACAGCCAACTACAACAACCACTGAACAGCCAACTACAACAACCACTGAACAACCAACTACAACAACCACTGAACAGCCAACTACAACAACTGAACAGCTAACTACAACAACCACTGAACAACCAACGACAACAACCTCTGAACAACCAACTACAACAACCACCGAACAACCAACTACAACAACCACTGAACAGCCAACAACAACAACCACTGAACAGCCAACAACAACAACCACTGAACAGCCAACTACAACAACCACTGAACAGCCAACTACAACAACCACTGAACTGCCAACTACAACAACCACTGAAAAGCCAACAACAACAACCACTGAACAGCCAACTACAACATCCACTGAACAGCCAACTACAACAACTGAACAACTAACTACAACAACCACTGAACAGCCAACTACAACAACTGAACAACTAAGTACAACAACCTCTGAACAGCCACCTACAACAACTGAACAACTAACTACAATAACCACTGAACAGCCAACTACAACAACCAGTAAACAACCAACTACAACAACTGAACAAACAACAACAGAAGCACCAACTACCACAACTACAGAGGCACAAACTACCACAATTACAGAAGCACCAACTACATCAACTACAGAGGCACCAACTACAACAACCACAGTGTCACCAACTACAACAACTGAACTGCCAACTACCACAACTACAGAGGCACCTACTACTACCACTACAGAGACACCAACTACCACAACTACCGGGACACCAACTACAACAACTACAGAAGCACCAACTACAACAACTACAGAGACAGTAACTACCACAACTATAGAGGCACCAACTACAACAACTACAGAGGCAAAAACTACAACAACTACAGAGACACCAACTACAACAACTGAAGTGCCAACTACCAAAACAACAGATGTAACAACTACAACAACTACAGAAGCACAAACTACAACAACAGTTGAACAACCAACTACGACTACTACGGAAAAACTACCTTCAAGTACTACTGAAGCAATCACAACATCAACAAGTGAAACGACAACAGCATCAAACGATCAACCAGATTTATCAACAACAGTCATAATAGAGACTTCTACAACAGAAACTCCATCATCATCTACCGCAGAACCATCGACTACTTCTCAAGTAATTACTACAACAACTGACCAAATTACTACCACTGCAACAGAAATGACAACCACAACTACTGAACAGCCAACAACTACAGAGGCACCAACTACAACAACCACAGATGTACCAACTACAACAACTACAGTGGCACCAACTACAACATCTGAACTGCCTACTATCACAACCACAGAAGCACCAACTACAACAACTACAGAGGCACCAACTAAAACAACTACAGATGCGCCAACAACATCAACAACAGAAGAACCAACTACATCAACATCAGAAGCAACAACTACCACAACTACAGAAGCACCAACTTCCACAACTACAGAGACACCAACTACAACAACTACAGAGGCACCAACTACAACAACTACAGAGGCAATAACTACCACATCTACAGAAGTACCAACTACAACAACCACAGAGGCACCAACTACAACAACTACAGAAGCAATAACTACCACATCTACAGAAGTACCAACTACAACAACAACAGAGGCACCAACTACAACAACTACAGAAGCACCAACTACAACAACCACAGAAGCACCAACTACAACATCTGAACTGCCTACTACCACAACTACAGAGACACCAACTACAACAACTACAGAGGCACCAACTACAACAACTACAGTGGAACCAACTACATCAACTACAGAAGCAACAACTACCACAACTACAGATATACTAACTACAACAACTACAGTGGCACAAACTACAACATCTGAACTCCCTACTACCACGACTACAGAGACACCAACTACCACAACTACAGAGACACCAACTACCACAACTACAGAGGCACCAACTAAAACAACAACAGAGGCACCAACTACAACAACTACAGAAGCACCAACTACAACAACCACAGAGGCACCAACTACAACAACGGAACTACCAACTACCACAACTACAGAAGCACCATCTACAACAACGACAGAAGCACCAACTACCACAACAGAACTGCCAACTACAACAACTACAGAGGCACCAACTACAACAACGACAGAGGCACCAACTACAACAACTACAGAAGCACCAACTACAACATCTGAACCGCCTACTACCACAACGACAGAGACACCAACTACCACAACTACAGAGACACCAACTACAACAACTACAGGGGCACCAACTACATCAACTACAGAAGCACCAACTACAACAACTACGGTGGAACCAACTACAACAACTACAGAAGCAATAACTACCACAACTACAGAAGTACCAACTACAACAACCACAGAGGCACCAACTAAAACAACTACAGAAGGACCAACTACTACAACAGAAATGCCAACTACAACAACTACAGAGGCAACAACTACAACAACGACAGAGGCACCAACTACCACAACTACAGAGGCACCAACTACAACAACTACAGAGGCACCAACTACAACAACTACAGAGGCACCAACTACAACAACTACAGAGGCACCAACTACAACAACTACAGAGGCACCAACTACAACAACTACAGATGCGTCAACTACTACAACTGAACAGCCAAGTACCACAACTACAGAAGCATCAACTACCACTACTACAGAAGCTTCAACCACAACAACAGTTGAACAACCAACTACCACAACAACTGAACAGTTACCTACCAGTACTACTGAAGTTATTACCACATCCACGACAAGTGAAACAACAACGGCAGCTAATGATCAACCAGATTTATCAACTACAGTCATAATAGAGACTTCAACTGCAGAAACACCAGCATCATCTACTGCAGAAACATCGACTACATCTCAAGTAATTACTACAACAATTGACCTAACTACAACAACAGAACAGCTAACTACCACGACTACAGAGGCGCCAACAACTACAACTACAGAGGCACCAACTACCACAACTACAGAAGCACCTACTACAACAACTACAGTGGCACCAACTACAACATCCGAACTGCCTACTACCACAACTACAGATACACCAACTACCACAACTACAGAGGCACAAACTACAACAACTACAGAGGCACCAACTACAACAACTACAGAAGCACTAACTACAACAACTACAGTGGCACCAACTACAACAACTACAGAAGCAACAACTACAACATCTGAACTGCCAACTACCACAACTACAGAGACACCAACTACCACAACTACAGAGACACCAACTACCACAACTACAGAGGCACCAACTACAACAACTACAGAGGCACCAACTACAACAACTACAGTGGAACCAACTACAACAACTACGGTGGAACCAACTACAACAACTACAGAAGCAACAACTACCACAACTACAGATGTACCAACTACCACAACTACAGAAGCACCAACTACAACAACTACAGAAGCACCAACTACCACAACAGAACTGCCAACTACAACAACTACAGAGGCACCAACTACAACAACGACAGAGGCACCAACTACAACAACTACAGAAGCACCAACTACAACATCTGAACCGCCTACTACCACAACGACAGAGACACCAACTACCACAACTACAGAGGCACCAACTACAACAACTACAGTTTCACCAACTACAACAACGGAACTACCAACTACCACAACTACAGAAGCACCTACTACAACAACTACAGTGGCACCAACTACAACATCCGAACTGCCTACTACCACAACTACAGATACACCAACTACCACAACTACAGAGACACCAACTACCACAACTACAGAGGCACCAACTACAACAACTACAGAGGCACCAACTACATCAACTACAGTGGAACCAACTACAACAACGGAACTACCAACTACCACAACTACAGAAGCACCTACTACAACAACTACAGTGGCACCAACTACAACATCCGAACTGCCTACTACCACAACTACAGATACACCAACTACCACAACTACAGAGACACCAACTACCACAACTACAGAGGCACCAACTACAACAACTACAGAGGCACCAACTACATCAACTACAGTGGAACCAACTACAACAACTACAGAAGCAACAACTACCACAACTACAGATGTACCAACTACCACAACTACAGAAGCACCAACTACAACAACTACAGAAGCACCAACTACCACAACAGAACTGCCAACTACAACAACTACAGAGGCACCAACTACAACAACGACAGAGGCACCAACTACATCAACTACAGTGGAACCAACTACAACAACTACAGAAGCAACAACTACCACAACTACAGATGTACCAACTACCACAACTACAGAAGCACCAACTACAACAACTACAGAAGCACCAACTACCACAACAGAACTGCCAACTACAACAACTACAGTGGCACCAACTACAACATCCGAACTGCCTACTACCACAACTACAGATACACCAACTACCACAACTACAGAGGCACTAACTACAACAACTACAGTGGCACCAACTACAACAACTACAGAAGCACCAACTACAACATCTGAACTGCCAACTACCACAACTACAGAGACACCAACTACCACAACTACAGAGACACCAACTACCACAACTACAGAGGCACCTACTACAACAACTACAGAGGCACCAACTACAACAACTACAGTGGAACCAACTACAACAACTACAGAAGCAACAACTACCACAACTACAGATGTACCAACTACCACAACTACAGAAGCACCAACTACAACAACTACAGAAGCACCAACTACCACAACAGAACTGCCAACTACAACAACTACAGAGGCACCAACTACAACAACGACAGAGGCACCAACTACAACAACTACAGAAGCACCAACTACAACATCTGAACCGCCTACTACCACAACGACAGAGACACCAACTACCACAACTACAGAGGCACCAACTACATCAACTACAGAAGCACCAACTACAACAACTACGGTGGAACCAACTACAACAACTACAGAAGCAATAACTACCACAACTACAGAAGTACCAACTACAACGTCCACAGAGGCACCAACTACCACAACTACAGAGGCACCAACTACAACAACTACAGAGGCACCAACTACAACAACTACAGATGCGTCAACTACTACAACTGAACAGCCAAGTACCACAACTACAGAAGCATCAACTACCACTACTACAGAAGCTTCAACCACAACAACAGTTGAACAACCAACTGCCACAACAACTGAACAGTTACCTCCCAGTACTACTGAAGTAATTACCACATCCACGACAAGTGAAACAACAACGGCAGCTAATGATCAACCAGATTTATCAACTACAGTCATAATAGAGACTTCAACTGCAGAAACACCAGCATCATCTACTGCAGAAACATCGACTACATCTCAAGTAATTACTACAACAATTGACCTAACTACAACAACAGAACAGCCAACTACCACGACTACAGAGGCGCCAACAACTACAACTACAGAGGCACCAACTACAACAACCACAGAGGCAACAACTACAACAACTACAGTTTCACCAACTACAACAACGGAACTACCAACTACCACAACTACAGAAGCACCAACTACAACAACGACAGAGGCACCAACTACCACAACTACAGAGGCACCAACTACAACAACTACAGAGGCACCAACTACAACAACTACAGTGGTACCATCTACCACAACTACAGAAGTACAAACTACAACAACCACAGAGGCACCAACTACAACAACTACAGTGGCACCAACTACAACAACTACAGAAGCACAAACTACAACATCTGAACTGCCTACTACCACAACTACAGAGACACTAACTACCACAACTACAGAGACACCAACTACCACAACTACAGAGACACTAACTACCACAACTACAGAGACACCAACTACCACAACTACAGAGACACCAACTACAACAACTACAGAGGCACCAACTACAACAACTACAGAAGCAACAACTACCACAACTACAGATGTATCAACTACCACAACTACAGAAGCACCAACTACCACAACTACAGAAGCACCAACTACAACAACTACAGAAGCACCAACTACCACAACTACAGAAGCACCAACTACAACAACTACAGAAGCACCAACTACAACAACAACAGAGGCACCAACTACAACAACTACAGAAGCACCAACTACAACAACCACAGAGGCACCAACTACAACAACTACAGTGTCACCAACTACAACAACGGAACTACTAACTACCACAACTACAGAAGCACCAACTACACCAACTACAGAAGCACCAACTACAACTACTACAGTGGCACCAACTACAACAAGTACTGAAGCACCAACTACAACATCTGAACTGCCTACTACCACAACTACAGAGACACCAACTACCACAACTACAGAGGCACCAACTACATCAACTACAGAGGCACCAACTACAACAACTACGCTAGAACCAACTACAACAACTACAGAAGCTATAGCTACCACAACTACAGAAGTACCAACTACAACGACTACAGAGGCACCAACTACAACAACTACAGTGGCACCAACTACAACAACTACAGAAGCACCAACTACTACAACAGAAATACCAACTACAACAACTACAGAGGCACCAACTACAACAACTACAGAGGCACCAACTACAACAACGACAGAGGCACCAACTACCACAACTACAGAGGCACCAACTACAACAACCACAGAGGCACCAACTACAACAACTACAGTGTCACCAACTACAACAACGGAACTACCAACTGCCACAACTACAGAAGCACGAACTACACCAACTACAGAAGCACCAACTACCACAACTACAGAAGCGCCAACTACCACAACTACAGAAGCACCAACTACAACATCTACAGAAGCACCAACTACAACAACAACAGAGGCACCAACTACAACAACTACAGAAGCACCAACTACAACAACCACAGAGGCACCAACTACAACAACTACAGTGTCACCAACTACAACAACGGAACTACTAACTACCACAACTACAGAAGCACCAACTACACCAACTACAGAAGCACCAACTACAACTACTACAGTGGCACCAACTACAACAAGTACTGAAGCACCAACTACAACATCTGAACTGCCTACTACCACAACTACAGAGACACCAACTACCACAACTACAGAGGCACCAACTACATCAACTACAGAGGCACCAACTACAACAACTACGCTAGAACCAACTACAACAACTACAGAAGCTATAGCTACCACAACTACAGAAGTACCAACTACAACGACTACAGAGGCACCAACTACAACAACTACAGTGGCACCAACTACAACAACTACAGAAGCACCAACTACTACAACAGAAATACCAACTACAACAACTACAGAGGCACCAACTACAACAACTACAGAGGCACCAACTACAACAACGACAGAGGCACCAACTACCACAACTACAGAGGCACCAACTACAACAACCACAGAGGCACCAACTACAACAACTACAGTGTCACCAACTACAACAACGGAACTACCAACTACCACAACTACAGAAGCACGAACTACACCAACTACAGAAGCACCAACTACCACAACAGAACTGCCAACTACAACAACTACAGAGGCACCAACTACAACAACGACAGAGGCACCAACTACAACAACTACAGAAGCACCAACTACAACATCTGAACCGCCTACTACCACAACGACAGAGACACCAACTACCACAACTACAGAGACACCAACTACAACAACTACAGGGGCACCAACTACATCAACTACAGAAGCACCAACTACAACAACTACGGTGGAACCAACTACAACAACTACAGAAGCAATAACTACCACAACTACAGAAGTACCAACTACAACAACCACAGAGGCACCAACTAAAACAACTACAGAAGGACCAACTACTACAACAGAAATGCCAACTACAACAACTACAGAGGCAACAACTACAACAACGACAGAGGCACCAACTACCACAACTACAGAGGCACCAACTACAACAACTACAGAGGCACCAACTACAACAACTACAGATGCGTCAACTACTACAACTGAACAGCCAAGTACCACAACTACAGAAGCATCAACTACCACTACTACAGAAGCTTCAACCACAACAACAGTTGAACAACCACCTACCACAACAACTGAACAGTTACCTACCAGTACTACTGAAGTTATTACCACATCCACGACAAGTGAAACAACAACGGCAGCTAATGATCAACCAGATTTATCAACTACAGTCATAATAGAGACTTCAACTGCAGAAACACCAGCATCATCTACTGCAGAAACATCGACTACATCTCAAGTAATTACTACAACAATTGACCTAACTACAACAACAGAACAGCTAACTACCACGACTACAGAGGCGCCAACAACTACAACTACAGAGGCACCAACTACAACAACCACAGAGGCACCAACTACAACAACTACAGTGTCACACACTACAACAACGGAACTACCAACTACCACAACTACAGAAGCAACAACTACCACAACTACAGATGTACCAACTACCACAACTACAGATGTACCAACTACCACAACTACAGAAGCACCAACTACAACAACTACAGAAGCACCAACTACAACATCTGAACTCCCTACTACCACAACTACAGAGACACCAACTACTTCAACTACAGAGGCACCAACTACAACAACTACAGAAGCACCAACTACAACAACTACAGTGTCACCAACTACAACAACGGAACTACCAACTACCACAACTACAGAAGCACCAACTACACCAACTACAGAAGCACCAACTACCACAACTACAGAGGCACCAACTACATCAACTACAGAGGCAC
The DNA here is from genome assembly GCF_028476545.2 of Physella acuta. NCBI lineage: Eukaryota > Metazoa > Mollusca > Gastropoda > Physidae > Physella > Physella acuta. Next base: position 115,321 of record NW_026731633.1, read on the forward strand.
TAACTACAACAACTACGCTGCAACCAACTACAACAACTACAGAAGCAATAGCTACCACAACTACAGAAGTACCAACTACAACGACCACAGAGGCACCAACTACAACAACTACAGAGGCACCAACTACAACAACTACAGTGGTACCATCTACCACAACTACAGAAGTACAAACTACAACAACCACAGAGGCACCAACTACAACAACTACAGAAGCACCAACTACCACAACAGAACTGCCAACTACAACAACTACATTGGCACCAACTACAACAACTACAGAAGCAACAACTACCACAACTACAGAAGTTCCAACTACAACAACCACAGAGTCACCAACTACAACAACTACAGAAGCACCAACTACCACAACAGAACTGCCAACTACAACAACTACAGAGGCACCAACTACAACAACTACAGTAGCACCAACTACAACATCTGAACTGCCTACTACCACAACTACAGAGACACCAACTACCACAACTACAGATACACCAACTACCACAACTACGGAGGCACCAACTACAACAACTACAGTGGCACTAACTACCACAACTACAGAAGCACAAACTACCACAACTACAAATACACCAACTACCACAACTACGGAGGCACCAACTACAACAACTACAGAGGCACTAACTACAACAACCACAGATGGACTAGCTACAATGACTACAGAAGCACCAACTACAACAACTACAGTGGCACCAATTACAACATCTGAACTACCTACTACCACAACTACAGAATCTTCAACTACAACAACTACAGAAGCACCAACAACCACAACTACAAATGCGCCAACTACCACAACTACAGAGGCACCAACTACAACAACTACAGAGGCAACAACTACAACAACTACAGAAGCACAAACTACCACAACTACAGAAGTACCAACTACAACAACTACAGAGGCACTAACTACAACAACCACAGATGGACTAGCTACAATGACTACAGAAGCACCAACTACAACAACTACAGAAGCACCAACTACCACAACAGAACTGCCAACTACAACAACTACAGAAGCACCAACTACAACAACCACAGAGGCACCAACTACCACAACTACAGAGGCACCAACTACAACAACTACAGAGGCAACAACTACAACAACTACAGAAGCACAAACTACCACAACTACAGAAGTACCAACTACAACAACTACAGAGGCACTAACTACAACAACCACAGATGGACTAGCTACAATGACTACAGAAGCACCAACTACAACAACTACAGTGGCACCAACTACAACATCTGAACTGCCTACTACCACAACTACAGAATCTTCAACTACAACAACTACAGAAGCACCAACAACCACAACTACAAATGCGCCAACTACCACAACTACAGAGGCACCAACTACAACAACTACAGAGGCAACAACTACAACAACTACAGAAGCACAAACTACCACAACTACAGAAGTACCAACTACAACAACTACAGAGGCACTAACTACAACAACCACAGATGGACTAGCTACAATGACTACAGAAGCACCAACTACAACAACTACAGTGGCACCAACTACAATATCTGAACTGCCTACTACCACAACTACAGAATCTTCAACTACAACAACTACAGAAGCACCAACAACCACAACTACAAATGCGCCAACTCTCACAACTACAGAGACACCAACTACAACAACTACAGAGGCACCAACTACAACAACTACAGAAGTACCAACTACAACATCTACAGAAGCACCAACTACAACAACTACAGTGGCACTAACTACAACAACGGAACTACCAACTACAACAACCACAGAGGCACCAACTACCACAACTACAGAGGCACCAACTACCACAACTACAGAAGCATCAACTACAACAACCACAGAGGAAACAACAACTACTAGTACCACAACTCCTAAACCTTGTAAGTGAACGATCTTTTTTTCGGCATTTCACTCTGACATTATTTTAACTTTCTTTTCTGGTTAATTTCTTTACTTCTTATTTTCATAAAATTTGAATGCTTTCAATTTCAAAATTATGATTTGTCTTCAATCTCGTGTCTAACATCACTGTTTACTTTAAGTTTATCTATATATACAATTCTCTACGTGGGGACCATGCGAGACACCACCACGTAGGGTCTAAGCCGTTACTAGCCCGTTCTCTAGGCATATCACTGCCCGCCCCGCACCTCCACCAGCCTGGTAAGCTGTGGTTTACGTTCAAAGTTTACAATCGTAGAGCCGGGTCGAATCATTGGCGGCTGTTAGGGGCAGATAATTTAGTTTTTAAACGATTTTAAACAAAGGGGAAATAATAAAAATGTTTCTGCTTTTCGACTGTAAACTGTAGACACGGACGGCTTCTTTCAAGGGGACAGACGGAGAGAGGGAAGGAAGGGTGAGGATAAACTTCCTTCACTAGCTAGTGATAGTACTTTAAAACAAAATATTTTCACTTGCAGTATTGGTAGTGTCGAAGTGGAAAATAAAACAACTAAATAGCGGCGTATGCTAAGTCTCGGACCGGCATGTAGTAAATAATAGGTTTCTATGACAAATGATCTCAGACAAAATATCTCACGGACAAATGATCTCACGCCAAATGTGTCAAGACAAATTATCTCAAATAATATCCCGGACAAAAGATATCAGCACAAATACATATCATCACAAATGATGCAATGGACAAATGATCTTAAACCAAATATGTCAGACACAATATTTCACATCAAAATATTTATAGTATTTAGGATTAGAGGCGTAGAGATGGGGGGCAGGGGGGGGGGGACATATGTCCCCGGGCGCCGACCTTAGGGGGCGCCAAAATGGGTTGTAATAAAAAATTAAAATGTCAATTTAGCTGCATTTTTGCAGTTTGAGGGGGTGCAAATCGAAAGTTAGAGGGGGGGGGGGTGCATCTTTAACATCTTTTAAAAAATTGATTGTCCTTTGGTTTTTATTTACTTTTTTTTTAAACCTAATAATTGTGAGTAAAGGTTTGTCGTAAATGGTTGTTACATTTAATATATTAAAATTGCAATTAGAAATATAATATTCGTAGGTTTAAACGAAGATAACAGAGACAGTTTAGGTGGGCTTGCCGAATATGAGGCAGTCCTAGCACATCAGGAGGACGAAACTAGATCAAAGAGCTTAAATATGGAAGCGCCAAGAAATCACACATACGTATCAAGGGGGCCACTTGCAATGTTGGGGGAGACACATCGAGAAGATGTTCACTCTCCGTTGACAATACAACGATCATGTGAAGTCAATGTTTGTTTTCCTATCACACTCTGGTGATAACGTGACTTGCTAATTTAAACGACAGTGGTCATTGCGGAGGAAAGTTAATCATAGTGTGCATGCAAACAAAGATGTAGTACTGGTGAGTACGCAGCTATGGCATCTCTTGTTACATAGCAGAAATGCATCTTAGATTTACGCTAGATAAGAGCCAGCGAAGAAACGTTAACGTTACATTTGTGTTGATGATGCACTAAAAACATAATTTTCGCATTAGAAACTTGAAGACCCAATCATCTTTTTGAAAACTATTTCACGTGTTTTGAAGATAAATGTGACTAAGGCTTCCATTATTTTATTTCTTATATGCTTTTTCATGTCTTATACACTTAATACAAATTCTATTTAAAAAATTGTGCTTAACTCATTCATTTAGTATATCTCACAATTATTATGTGTAGGGGAAAACAGCGAATAAAAATCCATCTGACAATTAAACAAATGTTAAAATTGACTACAATTCTCATAAATACAATAAATATTTTGCTGTGAGATATTTTGTCTGAGATCATTTGTCGTGAGATCATTTATTCGTGAGATATTTTGTCTGGTATATTTTTCTGAGATCATTTGTCCTGTCACCATATATATATATATATATATATATATATATATATATATATATATATATATATATATATATATATATATATATATATATATATAATTTAAATAGTTAACTCTTTAACAGCAGTTTGTTTATCCTCTATAGAAGATTGTATTTAATCTAAAATTGAATTTATTTCCCTCTGATTAGTGTGCCCAAGTGTTACCCAGCCTGTGATTGCGGGTAAAAGACTTACGGGTACCGCTACAGCTGACGCATGCAGTGTTGCCAGTGGAATGGTTGGTATTCGAGACAGTTTTTCAAGTGAGTTGCTGTTTTTTAAACAATCGGTCTCAAAAGGCAGGATATGTTTCTACTGTTTGGTCAGATACATAGTGGGAGGGCAATGCGTTGGTAGGGAGATGGAGTCTAAAAGTTAAAGTCAAATTTTATGCTCGTTTTTAAAAGATAAAATGCCATTAGGGCTGCGTGAATATTTTTTTGTACATTCAGTATGTGTACGTGAGTACGTTTATTGTTTGACAGGCTCAACCCTGTGTACAGGAGTTTTAACGTCTACCACCACTCTCATCGTACCGTTGGATTGTGCCGATTATTTTAACGAGATCAAAGGCATCAGGTAACATAATTAACTTCATTAGTGATCTGGTTCTTTTTGGTTGACAAATGCATGATCAAAAGCTATGCCACACCCATGGTGTACGGGAGCGTTAGTATGTAGTATTGTTGCATAAAACATAACATTTTCAGAACAAGGAATGGTTAAGATAGGACATTACATGTTCTGTCTCCCGAGTAGAAAAATGGGGCAAATACGGACCGGCCTACAAGTCTTCGATGATTAGTTGAAAACTAGCCTCCATTGATCATCTCCTCGTGTAGTTTTTTAAACAGTCATCTATAACATCCATTGGAACTTGTTGAGATCGTAGACCGAATCTACGGAATGCCTAAAAAATTGTTGCCGATTCGGAAAGCCTGTTAAATAGACCAGAGTGCACCTCTATTGATAAAAATCAATATTTACTAATTGTGTTTAATATACTGTTTTACCGTTTTAGCGATGAGCTATTGAGTGTCGGCAGTGGTCAGCAAGAGATAGTCATTACTGCAGGAAACCTAAACTGTGAGTATTTTGGTATGGTTTAAATCCTAAACACGCTGGCAAATTTGTCAACGTTTTCAATGAACAAAGATCAAGTAGCTTGCTGCAATCACTTAAACTCGCCCCTCAACTCATGACAATTTTACAAAATTGCCCCCCCCCCCACCCCACCCCTGTAGATTCTGACATCGGCAATGGCATGGCGAGTATAACGCTACCGGAACCAGTGAGCGTGACCAACTGTCCTGAGTACGCATGTCTGTACGATGACTCCACAATGAACGGTCGAGTGGACTTCACCAACTGTTTTGCTGCTGGGTACGGGACGCAGGCATCTGGAGACTGTAAGTAGTAGCCGGCAGTATATGTTAGTTCCATGTCGTCTCGTCTGGTCTGTATTGGAATAAGACATTAGTCTTAGGTTGTGGGACACCTACCCTTATATTGTCATATGCAACGGAGGATGGTGATTTTAGCAGGTCTGGTAGAACATGCTGACGTCACTTGACGGATTTTTAGCATTTTGTGACGTTAATTTATGGGAGCGGTCTGGTTTAAGTACATTATTTTATCCAAGGTCTGGCTTGCTTTTTGTAGTGCTATTTTGAGGGGGTTGGGTGATTTTTGTGACGTTATAAAATTTGGGATCTAGCTTTTTGAACGATAAAGGGAGGGGGGTACAATGATGAATACATTATTTTAACACTATTTATAGATGCCCCATGAAAAAAATGTAAATAATTATTTGGAGACTTTTAAAGACCTACTAATTACTTGGCGTTTAATTAATTCCCAGTCAACTACACCGGCGATGCCCGTCAGATAACCATCACAAGCAACACATGTTGCGATGTTTTGCTGCAGGAGGTCGCTGACGCTGGTGGCAACTACACGGACACGATGGTCAACCCTACCTCGCAGGTCATTTGTCTGGGATCTGACGAGTCGTCATGCGGGGTAAGACAGGCTGTTGCCTCTCCTTCTTCTCTTTCATTTCTTCATTATTTCATCATCTTCTTCGTTATTGATTAAATTATTGGAGGTGATTTCCTCCAACATAATTAAGTATTAGGTATCTATAAGTTATGCACCATATGGTAAGTTGAATCTTGACTTCAGCTTGCTTTTCTTTCTGGATTTGCCTGCATAGTCTTAGCGAGGTACGATCCGTAAAGTAGTAATTATTTCATTTTGTAGTATTCTTTCTTAGAATGGTTTTCTGTCCCCTACTAACTTCTTTTTGCTTGAGATCCGAAATTGGTTAGCAATCATACGCTCTCCACTCCGTCCCCTTGTAGCTCTCACTGTTGTATTATACTTCGTTACAGTGTTGTCTAAAATTCTGTACCGCGGTGGTTCTCAAACTGTGTCATGTACCCAAGCGTTTCTATTGGATTCGTTAACAAAATTGTTTATTTCAACTTAAAAGATAAAAGTATATTAAGATATAACGCGAGCATCAAATTGGAAAATGTTCTAATTATAAATTGTTTTTATACATTTACCGACATATTGATCTAGCCCCCTCGGGCGAAATATACACTTATTTCTTTAAATTGTATGTATTAAAACAGTTTACGATTTTTCCTAACTTATAAAAAGGATCAACAACTGCAGTGATGTCTTGCTCATAATATATTACTCCTATCATTTAAGTAACTGTTTCAACCTTCTTACTGTCAATGTAAGCTTACTGTGATTATGTTTTACTGTTTCAACCTTCTTACTGCCAGTGTAGCTTACTGTGATTATGTTTTACTGTTTCAACCTTTTTACTGCCAGTGTAGCCTACTGTGACTATGTTTTACGGTTTCAACCTTCTTACTGCCAGTGTAGCTTACTGTGATTATGTTTTACTGTTTCAACCTTCTTACTGCCAGTGTAGCTTACTGTGACTATGTTTTACTGTTTCAACCTTCTTACTGTCAGTGTAAGCTTACTGTGACTATGTTATCTCCTGCAGGGTGACTTTGGAGCTCCCGTGTACTGCCATGCTACTGACACACAAGAGCTGATCGTGGTGGCTGTGCTAACTTCCATCCCGTGTACTTCCGGTGACCCCATTCTTGCGAATGACTTGACCAATGGGAATTACGGTGCAACCCTTACAACTAGTGGTTGATTTTAACATTCAAAAATATAAAATATGAATGTGTCAAAAAAAAATTTCAAGTAGATTAATGTGAAAAGTTCAAAAAAATAAAATATGAATGTTCAAACAGAATGTTTTTCTTGTACTATTTTAGCAAAATATACACTATTATATTTTCAATACAAGGCTTCAAAAAGTAGTTTACAGTGAGACCTTCAAAAATAAAACCTTAAAGTTAAAACAATATTGTTTTTAAACACCTTTTTGATCAAGTTGTATCACAGACGTCAGGAAAAAATTAAAATATGCATGTATAAACAGCATGGCTGTATCGTTTTGAGCATTTTGTGTATACAAAAAGTAAGTTTTTTTTTGAATGGCCTCCGTCATTCTGTCCAAGACGGCACTGGTAGGAACTGTTCTCAGCAGCTGTTTGATTAGCACCCCCCCCCCCCTCAAACTTTCGATTTGCACCATCATAAGGGATGACAATAAATCGAAAATTCGTAAATTTTACTGTAAAATCAATGTTTGTCTTACACTACTTAAAATAATAAAATAGTACAAAAGAGGGGTGACACAAGACCAAGCTTGCAAAATTGTTGATGGGATGGGGCAGCAACCTTAGATACCGCACCGGGTGACACTTGACCTACAGACATTTCACTCACCTGTGGAAAAGGACAACGCAGGGGCCTATAGCCAAGCAGATTAGAAGGAAGTGGCGCTGGGCTGGGCACCCACTGAGAAAGGAGCATGCAACGGAGACATGTCAGGCGGTTGAGTGGACCCCCCACCCCCCCACCCCACCCAAAGGGGAGGCGAAAGAAAAGGCGACCACCGGTTGGAATGTAACAAACTCCATATCGTATTGTTTTATTTAACTTATCTGTTAAATACAATAATTTTTTATAAGTCTGTTTGGGGGGGGGGGGGGGGAATATATGACGTCGGGTCCTGGGAACTATATCTTCCTGGGAATGGACACTGGTAAAAGTGTGTATCTTCTACATATATTTTATTTTGTCCGATTGGAGGAAGAGAGGCGGTAGACTCGTTTCATGGGATGGCCGGGTGTATGCAGAGTTTCTTCCAGGCATCTCTTCGGTGAGGGGGGGTGGGGGGGGGGGGGTGAAGAAAGTCTACCGCACCCCCCCCCCCCCCCCCCGAACGAGATGGAATTTATATAATAAACATACACTTTACTAGTTCCCTCCCCCGAAAATATCAAGTGCCCCCCCCCCGGAGAAAAAAGTCTGGAAGAAACACTGGGTGACTGTGTGTGTGTGTGTGTGTTGGGGGGGGGGGAGTGGGGGGGGGAGTCCCAACCCAGCTAACACAGTATGTAATACCATTGTGGGCCCAAGCTTGGCCCAATGTTGTAATCATGGCCAAACATTGGACAAGCTTACGCCAGGGTACAGCCAAGATTTGTACATGCTTGCATCCCTTGATACCTTGATATTTAACCGTTTTTACCTTGGCTGCCAAGATTACACTGATTTATGTATTCACTGCAGAAATTTTAGTTAAATATGCTTGTTAAACTTAATATATGTTAACTAAAATTAATTTATCTTTTAATATCATGCTCTAATGTAAACATAGCATCAATAACAGACTACGTTGCATGTGTTAAACATTTTGTTAATCTTTTTAAAATTGTGTGCGCTACTGCCACCGGCCCCCTGTCGCCCATTGTCCCTTTGTTCACATTCCTTCCTATTGTTCGCAAGCCAGCATCCCGGTGCTTCGCCATTTTTCTTAACAAAAGACTTTGTATCCAGTCACAGTAAAACAGGTAGGCCCACTGTAGCCATTTTAGTTCAACAGTGAGAAGAGAATCTAGTATAACTGTATTTATGCAGAATCTGGAAAACTCGTATTTTTTTGTTGAAAACTTTAACTTTATGGGCCTAAGTCATCAAATAAAAGTTATAAAAGGTAGTTTATTTGAGGTAATAAAATGAGCCTAGATCTAGACTCTAGATCTAGTCTAGATCTATATTATATATTAATAATACTAGAGTCTATATATTCTGTTTATTTTGGCATTAGGCTATAATTACATTTTACAATAATCTCCTTTATGATAGATCTAGATAGATCTAGATTCTAATCATACTAAATACTAAATAACTAAAAATCGTAATCAGAGGGCGGTTAATTTTGACAGCACTTTTTTTTTGTATTGAAAAGTATGCAAGTACGTTTGGGGTTATATTGATTATTGATAGATCGATGTATTTATTGGTTTTCAACTTTAGGTATAATTATCACGCACAGGGGAAGGGGGGGGGGGGCTTAAATGTTTATAAATTAATAAATAATCATTCACTTTAACTTTAAAAAAAACTTAATTTTATTGTTCTAGGCCTATTTGTGTAAGGATTTGAAACTGTCTTTAATAATTAATTCAGAGAGAGAGAGAGAGGAACAGTAGACACAATTATAGAACAAATTTCTACATGCTAAACAAACAGTCACAGTGTATTTTGATAGGTATTAATTTTGAAAAAAATTAGTCAACTAGAATTCTAAATTGATTCAAGATTGTCATTCAAATTTCTATTACTGTTACAGCTCCCTATGGGAGAATAAGATGTCATCATCATCACTCCTTTGTGGCCCCTGGGGAGCAAAGGGCTGCAACCACACATCTCCAGCGGACTCGGTTTTGGGCTGCTCCTCTAATCTGTGCCCATGAGAGCCCAGCTGTTTTCGCCTACTCCTCAACCGTTCTCTTCCATGTTTTCCTTGGCCGGCCCACCCTCCTTTTTCCCTGGGGATTCCAGTCTAATGCATGTTTTGATGAATAAGATGTAAGTTGTGTAAATAGTAGTGTGGAGACCTCAGAGCAACACTTAATTTCATGACCAACAGCGATAAGATGGTACTATTAGTAAGCCATACTTAATGATCAAGACTACTCATATTATCATATAGAGGACAGAGTAGGCAAATGGTTGAGGACACTATTGCTAAACATAAAGCCAAGTTAGTAGTACATTCATCAGTTCACCTAAGTCTGATATATACCCAATTTAAGACTATGAAATAAAAAAGGTGGCTAGATATAGTGTTGACTACACAAATCCTTTATATACAGAGATCAAATAAACAGAGATACTTAAAAATTAGTATCTAATCTGGCTATCATTTATTGTATCACTCACTCATTTTATTATTATATTTAATAACTAAGAATGCCATTTATTTTCAGGCCTCCAGGTGTTGTGTATATCAATCAGCCCACTGGAGATATATCAATCTTTTAATAAATTATAAGGTCCCCACTGCTTGATACTTCACCAAATACTGGCTACACCAGAAAATGACTAAATGTTCTTAACACTTAACAACTGTAAGTTTACATTGTTTCAAAGTGAATAATAATTTTCATTTAGTAATTTTTGCTTGCATGTAATGATCAGCATGTGTAGTTAATGCCTTTACTGATATTAGTAAAATAATTTCAGACCACAAGCATTACTTCTGGGTCACTCTGAAGGGTCTAATCGTTCAATTACTGAATTGATAAAGTTGATGAAATTGCTCAAAAGTTGTCTGGCACCTTCTTAACTCAGAGACATAGGGTAAGGGGTTTATAATATTTATATACATACTATTATTTTTTTTATTACCAGGTCTTTTTTTTTTCACTTTTGTTTATAAATATATATATATATATATATATATATATATATATATATATATATATATATATATATATATATATATATATATATATGCAGTATAAGTGTTACCTGGGTAGCATGAACACCCCAGACCACCAGTCTTTATACCTATATAATATATCGTTACAAGGTAGCAAACATGATGTTAGGGGCTTCTTGTTGTATGTTCAGTGCAGTGCAAAATAAAATAAACATAATAAATTTAGTGCAAAATGAGCAGTGTATGGTTGTAATTATTTCATAAATGACTTTTAGTGTGTAACTTTTCTTTTTTAGAATGTGGATGGATTATGACATACCTTGCACAAATCAACAACCAGGCTTTTATTGGATTTGAATCCCAAAGGAAAGAGAAAGTTTGTTATCCAAAACAAACATGGAAAATATCAGAAACCAACAAAACACAAGCAGGCAGAGTGTTATGGACCCAACTTTGGGGAATCTCCTAAAACCAAGTATAAAAATAGAGAGGTGTGGTTGTGTCTCTCAGCTCCACAAGGGTCCACAAGAATGAGGACAACATTGATTTTCGTAATAATTTTAGATCAGATTTTAAAAAAAAATTGATCAGATGGATCAGGTTAACAGTTTAATACATATTGCATTTAAGTGCTTAACGAAAAGAAAAGATGCTCTTACCAAAATAGTCTAAGAACAATGCTGATTTTAAATTGATAAATTGTTTCCTTTTGTAATAATATAATAATTTAAGTTGGCATTGTATGTATGTTTAGTGTAGATTTAATGCCCTAAATGAAATATACAATTGACATTTTTTTCTTTAAAGAAATAGTTGCAAATTTCTTTCATTATTTAGTTTCACTGTACAATCTGAAAAAAGCTTGCAACATTTGTATTGACAATACTTCTGCTGGTGATATTTATTTCTAATTAATGAAGTAAATTAATATATATTCAGTTTACTATAATTAAATACCTCATACTCGAGACAAAAAAACATTTATTGAATATCGCAGTGATATTCCTGTTCTACACAATGCGTATAAACCCTCGAACCATCTGTCTTTTGAAAGATTGTACATTTTGTATACACAATGGCATTCATATCAACACTATTTAACCACAATTATAATCTAGAGATCCTGAACATATTTTCGTTCTGTTATTTATGGACAAGGCAGACTGGTCCAGCATTAAAATGTAAACCTTAATTAGAATACTTAAACGAGCTATGCAATTAAATGTTGTTAGACAAATATTTTATACTTTTTATTTTTAATGTTATGTTTACGTATCATAGTACAAGACAGCTTCTGTATTCTTGTACAGTAAATTAAGTTTTTACATTAGTTTAATTTAAACTGTAGGCCTCTTAACATCTGTTACATTATATGAAAATGTTTTGTATATTTGTTTTAATTTGTTTGTATAAAAGTCAAAATGAAAGTTACTACACTATTATTTACATATTCTTTTTCAATCAATACTTTATAGTATAGTTATAATTTTCTTACAATTGAATGGATGGTATAATACAGATTTTAATAGATGAGCAGTTCTTGTGTATGTATTGCTGCTTTACTACATTTTGATTAAAATTTCTTTCACATTTTGAAATTACCTTTGTAAATATTATGACTGATATGAGAATGGATCTTTTTGTATGCTAAAAATAAAAATTTGAGCCAAGATGTAGCCAGGATATAATACAGGCTGAGCCAAGGTATAGCCGAGATATAGCCATTATTGGGCCAAGATGTAGCCAGGATATAATACAGGATGAGCCAAGGTATAGCCAATATTGGGCCAAGATATAGCCATTATTGAGCCAAGATGTAGCCAATATTGGGCCAAGATGTAACCATGATATAGACAATATTGGGCCAAGATATAGCCAATATTGAGCCAAGATGTAGCCAATATTGGGCCAATATGTAGCCGGGATATAGCCAATGTTGGGCCAATATGTAGCCGGGATATAGCCAATATTTGGCCAAGATCTAGCCAATGTTGGGCCAATATGTAGCCGGGATATAGCCAATATTGTGCCAACATTGCGCCAACATCATGCCGAGTTTCACTACCAATGTTTCGCCAAGGTTAAGCCAATGTTGCACCAAGATGTAGCCAATATTGGTAACCAATGTTTAGCCAATATTGGGCCAATATATGTGTGCTGACTGGGAAAGAGATGCCTGAAAAAACTCTGTATGGGCCTAGAAAACAGCGTGTCACATTTTTACAAGTGCACCGCTTATCATTTATTGGCTACAACATAAATGAGTATCGAGAAATATGTACTATTGTTGATCTTTACAAAAAAATCAAAATTCGGCAGTCAATAAAAAAAAAATCCCATATAATTACAAACAATTTTTAAATACAATGTGCATACTGAAGTAAGTACTGCGCTGTTCATTTTTTTTTAAATCAAAGTTTTATGAGGACCATCGTAGTGTTTACGTTCATATAATTACTTTCGATGTTAGTTTTTTATTTATTTTTCGGTGTTTAGGTCATATGCATCACGGGTTTTTGTTAATGTGCCATAAAAGAAAATAATAACAATTTTTTTTAAATAAACAATCAAAATTTTGTGCGTGTATATTTATTCTTATTTTTTTATAAATGCATTTAGTTTAAATCTAATATCTAGGCCTATACATATATTTACATAAGTTGAAACTATTATTTCTTTTACCATTTTTAAAAGTAAAGATTTGGCTTTCACGAATAAAATTAAATCAGGCAATGATAATTTCAGGAAGCAAAAGTAGAATTCTTGTATAGAGAGTTATACAACTATGAATATCTAGTAGGCCTAGACCTTATAAACTTAGATCTAGAATCTAGATTATAAGATCTAGTTGTTGTCTTGTATATGTTTTATTAATTAAATAGCATTTCAAAACAATGTTTCTACTGTTAGACCCTCAACGTTGTCTTGTTACAGCACACGGTATTGAAGTATAAAGATTAAAGTATTAAAGAAGCAGACCTGTGCTGTACTCCTCATTTCTAGATCTAGGGCGGCTAGGCCTATAAAAAAGGGTAAACAAACAACATTGAATTGAAATGCAGTAAAATTAGTAAACTTTAGTAAAGTAAAGTCCTTTTTTTCGTTCGTGCTAATAGACTAATAGTAATACTGTCTAGATCTAGGCCCTATTCCTATTTTAGACCATTTTTTTTCGAAGTGACTACTACTCTGAAGAAGATTTTTCTCCCCAACGTCTCCACTTAGTCAGCAAAAGATAGCTCTGCGCATGCGCAGTGACCTGTGGCTAGGGTTAGGTCTAGAATGAGGGTTAGGGGTAGGATTAGGGTTAGGGATAGTGTTAGGCAGAGGGTAGGGTTTGGGATAGGATTAGTGCTAGGATTAGGGATAGAGTTAGGATTAGGGTTGGTGTTAGGGTTCTGTGGTTGTAAACACACGCATGCGCAGTACCATCGAAAACATCGCCGCGAAGGCAAGTCGTAGTTTCTCTCCATTGCACATGTGTAACGCATGCGTATCTTATTCCGGCTAGCATCAGCCATTTTTTTTTAATCACTTGTCTTTCACTCTTTGAATTTTTAAAATTAGAATTATTATATCTAGATCTATTTCTAGATCTAGTAATTTTAAGCAAATCAACGCAGTAGACATAATATAATTTTAAAGTAAGAAATTGTGGGGATTCTCAATTGTAATAATTTAATAGTGAATGGATCTTGATAAGAAGGGAAATGGCAAGGCGGTAAAATATGGGAGACTTAGGCCTACCAGCAGAATTATGCAACATTTTGGTTTCATGCACTTTGATTTTTGTTTTCTTGTCCGTGTAATAAAATTCCAACATGGTTTAGGGTTCAACGAGTTCATACTGGTTTAGAAATGTGCTGCCCAATAGCATACATCATTCATAGTATAATATAGGCCTAGAAGTCTATACATTTCTGTTTTCAAAAGCCTAGATTAGGGTGTAGATTTTCTCCAGTGTGGGAAAATAATCTACTTCCAAAATATCACCATAAAAATATTTGTCTTGTCTAAGGGACCCTTACTTAACTTACTTGTTTTTTTCTTTTTGTTTGTAAAACTAAATACTCTCTTCCACCTCTGTCAGTTCTATTCTTTTTGTGGTATCATTTTGAATTTAAAATTGTTTTTTTTCTGTCAAAATTATTACCATAAGTATTAGAATTACTTATGTTATCTTTTCTTATGTAAATCTATTGTAACTTTACTTTCTCTATTTTAAAGAGAGAGCATGTCATCAGCGTCGGGCCACAAGAGAAAGCTTTGGGAGGAGCTACCTAATACATTCACTGAGTTTGGTCCTCTTAGCTCAGATGTCAAACAAAGTGGAGGTTTCTTCTCAAGGCTCTGGAAAAAAAATAAAGGTTGGTGAAATGGATTGCCAGATTTGTGGACATAGTTTATTAAAATTCAAAGCAGTTGAAATGTGTTGCTGTTATTTAAAGTGATGTTCCAAATACATTCAAATTCCATTAAGTAAAGATAGCTGAATGTTACTTGGTTTGTAACTATAAGTTAACATTCATTTTTTTACATTGTTTTGGATTGTTAAATTCATTTGTATTGCATTTTAATTTTGGATTCACATTATTTAAAATTTTGTTATAAAAAAAATATTTTGAAAACATCTTCAGATGATGCTGGGCAATCAGTTACATCTTCCAACTCAACACTGAACGAAGACTCTGGTCAAGATGAAGATAAGCTCTCTACAGCTTCTGGGGTGGTCAGTAAAGCAAACACACCTCCCTCTAGTGTCCGGGAGTCACGACGCAACAGTGGGTCCAGTGACCTGGTTGATGGGGATGCTATCAGCATTACATCAGGTAAGCCTAGAGGTTTTACTACCTGTTTTTATAACCTAGATGCTGGTTTAAAACTATAACTCCTGGCTATTTATCCATGAGCTGTGTTTATTATATTGTGATGAATAAAAAAATAAAAAGCACATACTTGCTAAGTGCTACGAACTGGAAATTCAAAAAATAATAGTAATAGCTAACACTTAATTTTTGAAGATGTTTTTCTAATTTTGTCATAATTTTTCTGGCTCATGTAACTAGTGTTGCCACCCAAGCTAGACTGTTTAAAAAAGAAAACTATTAGTATTAGAATGTCATAAAGGGTGTAAGCAAAACTGTCTGCTACATAAACATTTATCTCATTATGAATTCTGTGGTGGTGGGATGGAAATAAAATAATGGCATTTTAACTTCAACTGCTGTTATTTTGTTCATAAGCAGATGAAGAGTTCCTCAGTTCTCACCTATTTTGTGTTTTTATAAACACAGCACTCAAATACATAAAATGAAAAAGAAAATTTGTATTACATCAACTTAATGTCAAATATCTGTTTAAAATTCCTATTGCTTTATCAAACAATTTATTTTAATTCTGGCTGTGTGTTAGAAAATTGCAATGTGTCAAAACAATTCTGGTTCCAGGAAAATTCGATCAGTCTGAGGAGGCATCAAAAAGCATTGAGAATCGTGTCCCTCACAGAAACCTGTCCAGTGTGTTAAGTCGTCTTGGCAGCATCATAGACCACCGTAGCACAGTAAGTCTTTTTAACCCTTTATCTACTGGTGTTAAAATTAATTTTACTTTCTGTATGGCCAAGTAAAGTAACAATGCATTTTCCTACCAGAATACTTTTTAAAAAATTATTAAAATAAAATCTTTAATTGGTTTAGACCCCACAGACTTACAAAGACAGTGACTTCAAACAGTATTGGATGCCAGACAGCAGTTGTCGGGAATGTTACGACTGTGGGGATAAGTTTACCATCTTTTTACGCCGCCATCATTGCCGGATATGTGGCCAGATTTTCTGCAGTAAATGCTGCAACCAAGAATTGCCAGGAAAAATAATAGGCTATAAAGGTCTGTACTTATCTGGATTTTTAAATTTCATTGAGGCTAAACATTAATACATATAAGAAATTTGGCAGTAAAATGTTTTTAGATATCTGAATTGTGCACTTAAGTAATGAATTACCGATTATTTTTTAAAATATTTTATTTCCTGCTGACTTTATTGTCTGTGTATAATTTTTAATTAACATGGTAAACTAAAGTATGTACAAATTGTTTGATGACTAGTTGTGTAATTACCTTGCAGGTGGGATCCGAGTTTGCACCTACTGTTGCAGGGTTGTCCAAAAATATGCCCAACAAAGTGCCTCTACAGGTGATTTCAGCTCCCTGGACTTGCGCGCCATATCCCAGATGTACAGGGATTCTACGGGTTATGACTTCGGCAGCCGCTCACTCTCTCCTCGTCTTACCACGGGGTTGGATGATATGACCCCACCCCTGAGGTCAGTTTGAATTTGTTCTGTTTCTGTTTTTTTATCTTTTTTTGTTAAACCTAACTATAGTTAATATACTTTATATCAAAACATTATGTTTGTTAGTAGAAACCAGCTGACCATCTTTATAGATATTTCACTGTTAAAATTTTGTTTTGACAGAGGGGACTCTCACCCTGACCTGCCTGGGCTGATTGGGGCTGACATGAGCACACCTTTTGACCTGACACCACAGTCAGAGTTCTCCAGTGAAGAGAGTCTTCTGCTGGAGAGTAGGCTGCTCATTCAGGTAGGCTGATCATTCAGGTAGGCTGCTCATTTAGGTAGGCTGCTCATTCAGGTAGGCTGGACATTCAGGTAGGCTGATCATTCAGGTAGGCTGTTTATTCAGGTAGGCTGCTCATTCAGGTAGGCTGCTCATTCAGGTAGGCTGATCATTCAGGTAGGCTGATCATTCAGGTAGGCTTCTCATTCAGGTAGGCTGATCATTCAGGTAGGATGATCATTGGTTTTATATTTGTGATTTATTAAGCTATTCAAACATAATGTGAAATGATTTTGTCTTTAAAATGTGTCACAGTTGAAAAATGCATTATTGTTTTGTTTAACCGTACAATAGATTACTTCCTCAACTAAGATCAAAACAATCCTACATGATTATAGTGCATTAATGAAAAATGATATCCTTGACGCTTGTTTCATCTGTTATTTTAATTTTGGTTTAGGACTCTGTGCAGTTGAGAGAAATCTGGCGACAAATTTGTGATGCAGAAGTTGGTGTCGAGACACAAACATTGCGCATCAGGTTACGGACACACCAGAACTGCATTGTGGGTAAAGAGCTGGTTGACTGGCTGATTAAGAAGGATAAGGCTGCAACCAGGTATGTTGTAGATATGATAGTTGACATCACTGACAGGTGTAGTTACTGACAGGTAAAGTGACTGACAGGTGTAGAGACATAACAAAAAGACTGACAGACTTAACTGCTTTTCTAGCTACGGGCTGAGTGTTAGAGCAAAAGGCAAGTGATTGCTGCATGGTGTCTCTCTTATATCATTTAAAATTATATGACTGGACCATTAGATTTTGTATTTACCATGCCATAAGAGTACAGTTCTTGATTTTTCAAATTATCCATATTTTTTTTTGCTAAAATTGTGCTTTAAATCTTTGAATTTGCATCTCTATCTGAATCACACAATAGGCATTTATATGATACTGTGTCTGTTTGCTTGTCAGAGACCAGGCTATAGCCATTGGTCAAGCCTTGCTGTTTGCCAGGTACTTGGACTCAGTTGGAAATCACCACCTTATGTTTAAAGATGACTTTACACTGTACAGACATGGGGAGGTAACAAACTCTTTTCTCTTGCTACCTACATGCTCATATCGACAATTATTATTTCAGTGTATGTTACTTCAATGCTATCAGTTCAGTTTCAGCTTGAACTAGTTCTTTAATTAATTCAAGTAATTATTTTAGCTTAAGTTTAACATCAGCAGGAAGTTTTTTAACATGTCAACTAGCACATGGTTTTACTTTAGGCTGTACTCATTTCTTTGCTTTGTGCACCTTAATTTAAAAATAATTTTCGTTATAACAGACTGCATCATCGTTTGAGATGATGGGGGATCCAGAGTCAATGCCTACAATCAGAGAGGAGCTGGAGAAAAATGAGCCCCTTTGGTTCCAGGAAATTGGCAAGTCAAATGAAGATTCTGAAGAAAGTAGTAAGTTGTTGTTTGTTTTCATATCAGGTATATCTGAATTAAAACCTTGTTTGATAACAGTAAAGTACCTTAAACTTAAAATATTTTTTTTATGACACTGAATATAAACATTTGAAATTAGCAATGTCACAATGTAAGGACCATTTTGTTTGATGTTTGGACCAGATCGAGTCAACAGTAGCAATAACAACACCTTTCTCTGGCTTGAAAGTTTGGATTATTGGGGGGGGGGGGGGGGGGTGTGTTTAGTACACAAAAGATTGTTATATTGAAGAAGCGTTGATAATAATAGCAATTTTTCATTTTGCCTTGAAAACTTGAATTTCCACCGGGGAAAAATATTTTGATGACTTCAAATTTAACATTGCACCCAGTTTTTGTCACAGACAGAACTCAGTCTGTTCCAGTCA
This sequence comes from Physella acuta, assembly GCF_028476545.2. NCBI lineage: Eukaryota > Metazoa > Mollusca > Gastropoda > Physidae > Physella > Physella acuta. The sequence goes on from NW_026731633.1 coordinate 134,514, forward strand.
AATTTTATTCTGTTATGTTTATGTCAAGTGTATTTTGTCCTGCTGTGAACCATGGTGACACATATTTCAGGTTCTCCACGTCCTGAAGGACACAGGTCCAGCCTCGAGTCAGATCCTCTAAAAAGTAACTCTTCTGAATCAGAGTCCAAAACAGTATTTTATATTGATACTTCCCATGGAGAGTCATCCCACAGTGGAAGCTTTTCCGAAATACCCAAAGGTGAGTCAAAGAGAAAATGTGAATTTGTTCTAACATGTTAGAGATTTATTATAGTTTTAATAAGCGAACAATGTTTTTATTGTTTTTGTTGCAGGTGTACTGATGTCTCGGGATATGGTAGAGGAGCCACTGCCCAGACAAGATTCATCAGTACATGGCTTAGGGGATGATTTTCTCAAAGGTAGGCCTATAATATATAGAAAATATTTTAAAATTTTCCATGTAAAATCTTGAGGAGGTACTTGCCAGCTGCTAGATTAAAAACATGTACCCTTTAGACTTGATAGCATGTAGGGTAAATGGTGTTCCTGCTTCTCTGACCTTGTGGATGAGAGGTTAGCATCATTCCCACCCACCTTTAATTTCATTGAGTAAGGCACACATCACAGTAGGGTGGAATGTGACACTATTAGATTTGTTACCTTTGGTATTTAATTTAAAACTAGAAGACTATGATTAGTAAAATAATACACAAACACATTTTATTTAAAACAGGTGTATTGATATAATTCATTAACATTTGTGTAAAATTCTTGAAAATGAATTTCAATTCAATGAGCATTTAACATTTAGTTAGTGGTATATTTGCCTTGCTGCTGAGAAAAAAATTATGTATAATTGTAGAACAAACAATACATTTCATAGTTTTTTAAGTGCTGTCTTGGAAAAGACAATACATACATACATTGATATTACACTAAAAAGAAAAATGCAACAAAAATAGAAACATTGATATTACATTAAAAAGGAAAATGCAACAAAAATAGAAACATTGATATTACATTAAAAAGGAAAATGCAACAAAAATAGAAACATTGATATTACATTAAAAAGGAAAATGCAACAAAAATAGAAACATTGATATTACATTAAAAAGGAAAATGCAACAAAAATAGAAACATTGATATTACATTAAAAAGGAAAATGCAACAAAAATAGAAACATTGATATTACATTAAAAAGGAAAATGCAACAAAAATAGAAACATTGATATTACATTAAAAAGGAAAATGCAACAAAAATAGAAACATTGATATTACATTAAAAAGGAAAATGCAACAAAAATAGAAACATTGATATTACATTAGCTACTGGTGTCCAACATGTCCACAACCATTTAATTTTTCAAGTCTTTTTAAAAAGATTTGTCCACAATAATGCTATGATGTGGACTTTATTGCTTTAATAACAGGCCATCTTAAGATCTCTAGTGCTATATTTGTATGAGTAGTTTATCTATTGCTGACCGATTTTATTTTACCAAATATTACCTCACCTTGTACCATGCATTAGACTAGTGATGGAACAATAGACAAGTTACTTTAATACCTTTACAGAAAACACACCAGGTGCAATTGATATACTACAAAATGAAATAGACTAAACACAGATAATTTACACAAATATAAATTTATGCTAAAGAAAATGTATAAGAGAATATAAAAAGCAAAATAATCCATAAAGGGACACAACAGCCAACCACAGACAAGCACACAGAATATTGTATATCAACTACAATATCCTACGTATGCAAGACCTGTACTGACACTTTAGCTACATAGATAACTTCTAGCCTTATTACGCAGGACCAGAGTGCTGATTTAGAAACAAAAATTGAGCTCACCCATTTCTGTAGAGGAATCTTTTTCTGCTCATTGGTCAAACACACAAACTCTATCTTAACCTTTTAACAGATGCCACAAATATGCATCAGCATGCCGATATTTTAACCTATAGTTTTATAATTAAGCTACTGACTCAATAAACAGCAAACTTAATAAATCAGTAAATAAATCTAGGTATGTCAGACTCGTTAGGTCAAACTGATGTTGTCAGTAAGACAATCTGAGCTAGTAAATATCAACAGATAATGAAGGCTGCTCAATACATACTGTTACGAAGTCATCGGTGTGCTTTGTTTTGATGGTGGTGATGATGACTGCAGTGAGAGGTTGAAATAAAACGCCAACACAATTTCAGCTGAACAACTTTAATTAAACAGATAATCAAACTACACTCTATATGATAGTCCTACTATCGTCTAAGAAAGCAGAACTAGTTCATTAATAGCGGCCGGCCTTAGGGGCCAGCCCTACCACACTTTACAAAAACACCAAAAACATGACTACATCCTCGCAAGCCTAACGTTCCACTGTCCTCTCTTTCTGGCCCAAGCTTGACCCTGGGTTCCTTAACCCCTGCATGACCCTGGCAGTCCACCGATGGGGAGGGGCGGGCATGCTAGCCTGCACATTAATAGCTAGGTGGGACAGGGATGCATTGTGTCCCAGTTCAGGTGGGGAGGGGCGGTGACACTCTGTTCTAGTTTAGGTGTGGGGGGGGGGGGAGGGGGGTAGATACCAACTACTGGTGGGACGAGGGGGGGTGGGGTAGATACCAACTAGCGGTGGGACGAGGGGGGTTGGACTCATTTATAACACATACATACACAGGAGATTCTGGAACAAACTCTGTTTTGTATTCTTGGGCATCTATGCTGGCAGCTGATGTGTCACATGATGCAGGTGTTACTACTGATTTGTCACATGATACAGGTGTTGTGACTACTGTTGTGTCACATGATACAGGTGTTGTGACTACTGTTGTGTCACATGATACAGATGTTGCTGGACTGTTACTTAAATTCGCTAAGGACTTCAACCTCTTGCGTTTTTTTGCCTCTAGAGCTTTAGTTGATTGGCGTTTTCTTCTCAGTCTGGATCTCAGAGCCATGTTTTTAGCATGTGGTTTAACTGGCGGCATAGCACTGTTGCACTGCTAAAAAAAAAAGCAAATTTTTTAAAAAGTTTGTCATGTTAAATACAATACATAGATCAAATACTAAAATAAAATAGACAGTGATTTATTACCACTCATTTATGGTGGGTGAATAAGTTTTGTTTACCTCCTAGTCACCTATAATCTATATTATTTCAACTTCACTCTACCCACACCTCTCTCCCCTTTCCCAAAAGTAGTTTTCTTCTAGGAAAGAGAACCTGCTTTCTACAGAGTTAATAAAGCTGGTTCAAGATTAAGTTCAATGATACTATTTTGTCTTCGTTAGATCTAGATTCTATAGTTTATAAAATGTATCAATGTATGTAAAAGTGTTTTAAATAACATTAAAATACAACAGTCTGATGACGATACTTTCTTCTTCCACATGACCCCCCCCCCCCCCCCCCCCCCCCCGCTGATGGATATAGATCCCCCGCTGATGGATATAGATCTAGAACAATCAATATTAGATTTGTATTATTATAATTATAGGTCACCGTCAAGACATCTAGATCTAGATCTAGATCTACTTCTAGATCTAGAAATCTAGTACTGTAAGATACAACTAAATTAGAAATTAGGGCTAATAGTATACTAAACTACTAACTACAAGACAATTAGACATCTAGTTTGTACTTACTAGATCTAGATCTACTTACACTACTTGATCTAGAATCTGGATCTAGATTCTAGTACTAGAATCTAGATCTAGAATAATCTAGATTCTAGAATATCTAAAGTTTCTAAAGTTATCGCCTGTACAAACCAACCAATCCAAACTTTCTTGATTGAGTCTTGGATAGCTTCTAGATCTAGATCTAGATCTAGTAATCTAGATCTAGATAAAGTAGATATCTACTAAATCTAGATTAGATCTAGAATAGTCTAGATTCTAGAATCTAGATCTAGGCCTAGCCGCTATTAGAATCATAGTTAGGAAATCTAGATCTAGATCTAGATCTAGATCTTATTTCTTAAGTCTTATTTCTTAAGTACTACTAATCAGCTAGATCTGAATATCTTTTTATCTAGACTCTAGATTTATCTAGATTCTAGATCTTGATCAAGAATCATAAGCTTTTCACTTATTTATTTAAGTCCCGTTAATGCGTTTATGACTATGACGCCCGGTTTTGTTATGCACAGCAAAGAAACATCTAAATACCCGCCTGAACCTAAAACTGTTAGTTACCTGGTTGTACGTAAACAAAACCATAGCAACTTCAATTTTAGTAAATATATTCAATCTATTACTACAGGGGTTCCCAACCTTTTTTTTACTCTAGTGCACATTCTAAAATATCGGTAGGGTGGCGGGCACCACCTACTTTAAATCGACAAACTGCTTCCAGAGGCGCAGCAACTCTTCCCGTCACCCGGGGACAAAACTTTCGATTAGCACCCCCCCCCCCCCCTCAAATTTTCGATTTGCATCCCCCCTCCCCTCAAACTTTTGATTTGCACCCCCCCCCCCTCAAATTTTCGATTTGCACCCCCCTCCCATCAAATTTTCGATTTGTTTATGAAAAAAATTCTGTCTCTGTCGAATAGTGAGAGGCGGGCACATAGGAATCGTTCTGCGGGCGCCATGGCATGGGGTTGGTTACCCCTGTATTACTAGATCTAGATTCTCAATATAGATCTAGATGTAATTCCTAATGACATGCTACAATTTCATTTCAAGAAAATTTGTTATAACTAAAGCATAAGTTGTGTTAAAAGTATACACACCCACTCACCCACAACATACCTTAATTAAGCTTTCTCAAATTACACACTCAAAACATCCACCATATAAATTGAATATACTGTCTCAAATTAGACACTTCAACCACCCACCACCTGTCCTAAAAACCAATTAAAGCCTTTATCGAATTACACACTTGATTATACACTTTTTTAAGTTGAACCCCCCTCGTCTCAATTTACACTGTCCGTCAATAAAAGACATCACATTTTGACTCCCTCTCTTCACCTGCAACACAATTTTATACAGCAGACCCTTCTCCCACCCACCTTCCCAAATAAATATCACAGTGCAGTTACTCCCCCTTGAAATTACTTTTCTCAATTTTCATTTTATTTTTAAAAAAGATTTAGTTGTTTTCTTTAAAGCCAGTGGAATGAACTATTATCTAACTAGCTTGATTTTGTAGAAGGCATCACTAATCACTATTTAATGCTGATAATTTTGGCAATGAGATTGATACATTTTTATTACATTTTTACACAAATAAGTCTTTAAAACAAATGTACACCAAACAAATATATAAAAAATGGACTAGACCTACATCTGTTGCACCTGTTGTTGAATAAGGCAGTTCAAAATGATGTCACTATCTCCACAACTGTGTGACCTACACTGGCAGGTCACTCACACTTATACAGCTGACTGTCCACCCAGAGCACTCTTGCTTGACCCAATTAGCCGTTAATTATCATGTGATTGGGAATGAGTTGGTCCAAGCTGTCTACCAAGGTCAAGGTAAATTGGAAAATTAAATGATTAGAAGTGCAGTGTAATTAAACACTGGCTACCTAATACATTCAGTGTGTGATGATGGCTGCATCATGTTTGGATGTAAACATGTTGGAATATACATCATGGATTAATGATGTTCACATAACTGTTTAGATATAAAATGTGTTGAATATAGGCCTGTATCATGGATATATAACATAGGATATATAAGAAATTCATTGCTTGAGCATTGTGAAGTGCAACAATGTGTGAGATATATACGGTATGACAAAAGTTATTTCTTCTTATAAGCTTGTCGTTAGGCTTTTTACTCAATTATCTCTGTGTTCACTAAACATCTTCATCTTGATGATGGGGAGAAGATGGCTATCGTTTATATATTATAGATATTTTTTAATTCTCTGATTATTCTGTTCACAAGTATTGCTCATAATGTATGATTTAAAAAATGGCAGTTTAGTTGTAAATCATTATAGTCAATGATAGTTTTGTTATAATGTATGCACAGTTCAGATATGTGCTACCTATTTAAGTAGTAAACTATTTTACAAAATTTTAAGACCCATACTAAATGATATTGCCTATTTCAGCTTTGACAGTATCTTAATTTAATTTAAACTGTATTTAAAAATTGTGTTAAAACACATTTTTCTTTGAATTGTTCTTGCTTTTCTGATTAAACCAAGTGAAATGAAAGTGAACGAAGCAATGAGTTGCTACTGCTAGCTTAACCAACCAATATCTTGATATACCGTTTCTATTTCTATGATCTGCTGTGCAGGAGTTTATTGATTGCATGCTATAACTTCTTGCTTCACCAGGTGCCCTCTTCCTTGGCAAGACCCCAATGGCCAGCCCTGATGAGTCCACTTGTCCACACGGCTGGAGGTCAGTAGAGCAGCTGAGGGAGGAGAACGGGGAGAGACTGGCCTACGACAGACTCAAGTAAGTCTTGTAGATCTTCATCATCTTGTTTGGGGGGGGGGGGAGACTGGCCTACGACAGGCTCAAGTAAGTCTTGTAGATCTTTATCATGTTGTTTGGGGAGAGGCTGGCCTACGACAGACTCAAGTAAGTCTTGTAGATCTTCATCATCTTGTTTGGGGGGGGGGGAGACTGGCCTACGACAGGCTCAAGTAAGTCTTGTAGATCTTTATCATGTTGTTTGGGGAGAGGCTGGCCTACGACAGACTCAAGTAAGTCTTGTAGATCTTTATCATGTTGTTTGGGGAGAGGCTGGCCTACGACAGACTCAAGTAAGTCTTGTAGATCTTTATCATGTTGTTTGGGGAGAGACTGGCCTACGACAGACTCAAGTAAGTCTTGTAGATCTTCATTTTGTTTGGGGGGAGACTGGCCTACGACAGACTCAAGTAAGTGTTGTAGATCTTCATCATGTTGTCTGTGGGTTTGTGGAGAGACTGGCCTACGACAGGCTCAAGTAAGTCTTGTAGATCTTTATCATGTTGTTTTGGGGGACACTGGCCTATGACAGACTCAAGTAAGTCTTGTAGATCTTCATCATGTTGTCTGTGTGATTTATCCTCTTAATCAATATCATGAATGACTGGCCATTAAGCACCAAAATGAATGAGATCACATTAGACTATCTTTAAAAGACCTAACACGTTCTTTTACTAACTAAAAGCTTGTCATTGAAAAGCTTAATCCTGACAGTACTTTATAATTACCCTTTGTTGAAAGACCTAACCCTAAGACCTGTCACTAAAAGACCTACCTTGACCTTCCAGGAAAGCCCACACAGAGCTGTGGCGTGTACTGACCAGACAACTATTGGGTCAACACAGTCTTCTGCTGAGCTGGGAGTCAGTGGTGTCCACCTCAATCACACAGGTCAGTAGTGTCCACCTCAGTCACACAGGTCAGTAGTGTCCACCTCAATCACACAGGTCAGTAGTGTCCACCTCAATCACACAGGTCAGTAGTGTCCACCTCAATCACACAGGTCAGTTGTGTCCACCTCAATCACACAGGTCAGTTGTGTCCACCTCAATCACACAGGTCAGTAGTGTCCACCTCAATCACACAGGTCAGTTGTGTCCACCTCAATCACACAGGTCAGTTGTGAATGTCAAATACAATGGCATAGAATTTATATATATATATATATATATATATTCATTCGTGTATATATATATATATATATATATATATATATATATATATATATATATATATATATATATATATATATATATATATATATATATATATATATATATATATATATATATATATATATATATATATATATATATTTATTCGTGTATATATGACACAAGTACACTGTCCATTATGGGGTTCTATCCCCTTACATTACAACACTAGTCATTAATTTTTAGGTTTTTATTATTTTATCATGGTAGCAAAAATTAGCATTTGTTAGTAAGTGTATTAAATGACAACTCACTTTTTTAGGTCAGCCATTTCGTACGTCCAGATATCAAGTTTGAGGGGGATGACATGGATATCAGAAACTATATCCACATTAAAAAGGTTTGCTCTAAATGATCAAAACTTCATGTTAAAATTTGATAACTTAGTCTTTTTTTTGTTGACTTTTTAACATTGTGTTATGGAACTAATTTAATTTAATTGATTTTCATTATCTGAGAAATTTTTAGATATACATTTATGAACTACAACATTAAAAACAAAAAGTAAATGTAATATTTTACCACCCTGCAGAAAACAAAAAAGTGAATGTAATATTTTACCACCCTGCAGAAAACAAAAAAGTGAATGTAATATTTTACCATCTTGCTGAAAACAAAAAAGTGAATGTAATATTTTACCACCCTGCAGGTGGAAACTAAAAAGTGAATGTAATATTTTACCACCCTGCAGAAAACAAAAAAGTGAATGTAATATTTTACCACCCTGCAGAAAACAAAAAAGTGAATGTAATATTTTACCACCCTGCAGAAAACAAAAAAGTGAATGTAATATTTTACCACCCTGCAGAAAACAAAAAAGTGAATGTAATATTTTACAGGTGGCAGGTGGAAGCAAATCTGAGACATCCCTGTTCCACGGGGTCATCTTCACAAAAAACATCGCACACAAGAAGATGAAGACCAACTTGATGAACCCCCTGATCCTCCTCCTGCGAGGCACCATTGAGTTTCAGAGGGTGGAGAACAAGTTCTCATCATTAGAACCCCAGATTTTACAGGTAAACTTTTCCTAGAACCCCATATTTTACAGGTAAACTTTTCCTAGAACCCCAAATTTTACAGGTAAACTTTTCCTAGAAACCCAGATTTTACAGGTAACTTTTCATAGAACCCCAGATTTTACAGGTAAACTTTTCCTAGAACCCCAGATTTTACAGGTAAACTTTTCATAAAACTCCAGATTTTACAGGTAAACTTTTCCTAGAACCCCAGATTTTACAGGTAAACTTTTCCTAGAACCCCAGATTTTACAGGTAAACTTTTCCTAGAACCCCAGATTTTACAGGTAAACTTTTCCTAGAACCCCAGATTTTACAGGTAAACTTTCTATAAAATATTGTATTGTGCTGGTAAACTTTCTCTAGAATCACAGGTTTTATGTTTAAACTCATCTTCAAGGAATAGACTTTACAGGTTTTTTTCTAAGAACCTCAGATTTTACAGGTAGGGGCCTATATATGTTGCAAAGCCAAAAAATTTAGTAGAAGTTAACTTTCAGAAAAATCTCAGAATTTGAAGTTATCATTCTAGTATCTGTACCTTTTATTTTGATATTATATGCTTATTATTCTTGTGATAGAGCTATGTGTTTGTTTCCATCCAAGGAAAGAGAATTCATGAGGAACTGTGTGATGAAGATGGTGGCGTACAGACCCAATGTTGTGGTGGTGGAGAAGTCTGTGTCTCGTCTGGCGCAGGAGTTTTTGTTGGAGGCTGGCATAACACTGCTCTATAATGTTAAACCAGTAAGTTACACACTACAGTACAATGTTAAACCGGTGAGTTACACACTGCCACACTGCTCTACAATGTTAAACCGGTGAGTTACACACTGCTCTACAATGTTAAACCTGTAAGTTACATACTGCCACACTGCTCTACAATGTTAAACCGGTGAATTACACACTGCTCTACAATGTTAAACCGGTGAGTTACACACTGCTCTACAATGTTAAACCTGTAAGTTACATACTGCCACACTGCTCTACAATGTTAAACCGGTGAGTTACACACTGCTCTACAATGTTAAACCTGTAAGTTACATACTGCCACACTGCTCTACAATGTTAAACCGGTGAGTTACACACTGCTCTACAATGTTAAACCGGTGAGTTACACACTGCTCTACAAAGTTAAACCGGTGAATTACACACTGCTCTACAATGTTAAACCGGTGAGTTACACACTGCTCTACAATGTTAAACCAGTGAGTTACACACTGCTCTACAATGTTAAACCGGTGAGTTACACACTGCTCTACAATGTTAAACCGGTGAGTTACACACTGCTCTACAATGTTAAACCGGTGAGTTACACACTGCTCTACAATGTTAAACTGGTGAGTTACACACTGCTCTACAATGTTAAACTGGTGAGTTACACACTGCTCTACAATGTTAAACCGGTGAGTTACACACTGCTCTACAATGTTAAACCAGTAAGTTACACACTGCCACACTGCTCTACAATGTTAAACCGGTGAGTTCACACTGCTCTACAATGTTAAACCAGTAAGTTACACACTGCCACACTACTCTACAATGTTAAACCGGTGAGTTCACACTGCTCTACAATGTTAAACCGGTGAGTTACACACTGCTCTATAATGTTAAACCAGTGAGTTACACACTGCTCTACAATGTTAAACCAGTGAGTTACACACTGCTCCACAATGTTAAACCAGTGAGTTACACACTACTCTACAATGTTAAACCGGTGAGTTACATACAATGTTAAACTGGTAAGTTACACACTGCTGTACAATGTTAAACCAGTAAGTTACACACTACTCTACAATGTTAAACCGGTGAGTTACACACTGCTCTACAATGTTAAACCGGTGAGTTACACACTGCTCTACAATGTTAAACCGGTGAGTTACACACTGCTCTACAATGTTAAACCAGTAAGTTACACACTGCCACACTGCTCTACAATGTTAAACCGGTGAGTTACACACTGCTCTACAATGTTAAACCAGTAAGTTACACACTGCCACACTACTCTACAATGTTAAACCGGTGAGTTCACACTGCTCTACAATGTTAAACCGGTGAGTTACACACTGCTCTACAATGTTAAACCGGTGAGTTACACACTGCTCTACAATGTTAAACTGGTGAGTTACACACTGCTCTACAATGTTAAACCGGTGAGTTACACACTGCTCTACAATGTTAAACCGGTGAGTTACACACTGCTCTACAATGTTAAACCGGTGAGTTACACACTGCTCTACAATGTTAAACCGGCTACAATGTTAAACCAGTAAGTTACACACTGCTCTACAATGTTAAACCGGTGAGTTACACACTGCTCTACAATGTTAAACCGGTGAGTTCACACTGCTCTACAATGTTAAACCAGTAAGTTACACACTGCCACACTACTCTACAATGTCAAACCGGTGAGTTCACACTGCTCTACAATGTTAAACCGGTGAGTAACACACTGCTCTACAATGTTAAACCAGTGAGTTACACACTGCTCTACAATGTTAAACCAGTGAGTTACACACTGCTCCACAATGTTAAACCGGTGAGTTACACACTACTCTACAATGTTAAACCGGTGAGTTACATACAATGTTAAACTGGTAAGTTACACACTGCTGTACAATGTTAAACCAGTAAGTTACACACTGCCACACTGCTCTACAATGTTAAACCGGTGAGTTACACACTGCTCTACAATGTTAAACCGGTGAGTTACACACTGCTCTACAATGTTAAACCGGTGAGTTACACACTGCTCTACAATGTTAAACCGGTGAGTTACACACTGCTCTACAATGTTAAACCAGTAAGTTACACACTGCCACACTGCTCTACAATGTTAAACCGGTGAGTTACACACTGCTCTACAATGTTAAACCGGTGAGTTACACACTGCTCTACAATGTTAAACCGGTGAGTTACACACTGCTCTACAATGTTAAACCAGTAAGTTACACACTGCCACACTGCTCTACAATGTTAAACCGGTGAGTTCACACTGCTCTACAATGTTAAACCAGTAAGTTACACACTGCCACACTACTCTACAATGTTAAACCGGTGAGTTCACACTGCTCTACAATGTTAAACCGGTGAGTTACACACTGCTCTACAATGTTAAACCGGTGAGTTACACACTGCTCTACAATGTTAAACTGGTGAGTTACACACTGCTCTACAATGTTAAACCGGTGAGTTACACACTGCTCTACAATGTTAAACCGGTGAGTTACACACTGCTCTACAATGTTAAACCGGTGAGTTACACACTGCTCTACAATGTTAAACCGGTGAGTTACACACTGCTCTACAATGTTAAACCGGTGAGTTACACACTGCTCTACAATGTTAAACTGGTGAGTTACACACTGCTCTACAATGTTAAACTGGTGAGTTACACACTGCTCTACAATGTTAAACCAGTAAGTTACACACTGCCACACTGCTCTACAATGTTAAACCGGTGAGTTACACACTGCTCTACAATGTTAAACCGGTGAGTTACACACTGCTCTACAATGTTAAACCGGTGAGTTACACACTGCTCTACAATGTTAAACCGGTGAGTTACACACTGCTCTACAATGTTAAACCAGTAAGTTACACACTGCCACACTGCTCTACAATGTTAAACCGGTGAGTTACACACTGCTCTACAATGTTAAACCGGTGAGTTACACACTGCTCTACAATGTTAAACCGGTGAGTTACACACTGCTCTACAATGTTAAACCAGTAAGTTACACACTGCCACACTGCTCTACAATGTTAAACCGGTGAGTTCACACTGCTCTACAATGTTAAACCAGTAAGTTACACACTGCCACACTACTCTACAATGTTAAACCGGTGAGTTCACACTGCTCTACAATGTTAAACCGGTGAGTTACACACTGCTCTACAATGTTAAACCGGTGAGTTCACACTGCTCTACAATGTTAAACCGGTGAGTTACACACTGCTCTACAATGTTAAACCGGTGAGTTACACACTGCTCTACAATGTTAAACTGGTGAGTTACACACTGCTCTACAATGTTAAACCGGTGAGTTACACACTGCTCTACAATGTTAAACCGGTGAGTTACACACTGCTCTACAATGTTAAACCGGTGAGTTACACACTGCTCTACAATGTTAAACTGGTGAGTTACACACTGCTCTACAATGTTAAACCGGTGAGTTACACACTGCTCTACAATGTTAAACCAGTAAGTTACACACTGCCACACTGCTCTACAATGTTAAACCGGTGAGTTCACACTGCTCTACAATGTTAAACCAGTAAGTTACACACTGCCACACTACTCTACAATGTTAAACCGGTGAGTTCACACTGCTCTACAATGTTAAACCGGTGAGTTACACACTGCTCTATAATGTTAAACCAGTGAGTTACACACTGCTCTACAATGTTAAACCAGTGAGTTACACACTGCTCCACAATGTTAAACCGGTGAGTTACACACTACTCTACAATGTTAAACCGGTGAGTTACATACAATGTTAAACTGGTAAGTTACACACTGCTGTACAATGTTAAACCAGTAAGTTACACACTACTCTACAATGTTAAACCGGTGAGTTACACACTGCTCTACAATGTTAAACCGGTGAGTTACACACTGCTCTACAATGTTAAACCGGTGAGTTACACACTGCTCTACAATGTTAAACCAGTAAGTTACACACTGCCACACTGCTCTACAATGTTAAACCGGTGAGTTCACACTGCTCTACAATGTTAAACCAGTAAGTTACACACTGCCACACTACTCTACAATGTTAAACCGGTGAGTTCACACTGCTCTACAATGTTAAACCGGTGAGTTACACACTGCTCTACAATGTTAAACCGGTGAGTTACACACTGCTCTACAATGTTAAACCGGTGAGTTCACGTTGCCACACTACTCTACAATGTTAAACGGGTGAGTTCACACTGCTCTACAATGTTAAACCAGTAAGTTACACACTGCCACACTACTCTACAATGTTAAACCGGTGAGTTCACACTGCTCTACAATGTTAAACCGGTGAGTAACACACTGCTCTACAATGTTAAACCAGTGAGTTACACACTGCTCTACAATGTTAAACCAGTGAGTTACACACTGCTCCACAATGTTAAACCGGTGAGTTACACACTACTCTACAATGTTAAACCGGTGAGTTACATACAATGTTAAACTGGTAAGTTACACACTGCTGTACAATGTTAAACCAGTAAGTTACACACTGCCACACTGCTCTACAATGTTAAACCGGTGAGTTACACACTGCTCTACAATGTTAAACCGGTGAGTTACACACTGCTCTACAATGTTAAACCGGTGAGTTACACACTGCTCTACAATGTTAAACCGGTGAGTTACACACTGCTCTACAATGTTAAACCAGTAAGTTACACACTGCCACACTGCTCTACAATGTTAAACCGGTGAGTTACACACTGCTCTACAATATTAAACCGGTGAGTTACACACTGCTCTACAATGTTAAACCGGTGAGTTACACACTGCTCTACAATGTTAAACCAGTAAGTTACACACTGCCACACTGCTCTACAATGTTAAACCGGTGAGTTCACACTGCTCTACAATGTTAAACCAGTAAGTTACACACTGCCACACTACTCTACAATGTTAAACCGGTGAGTTCACACTGCTCTACAATGTTAAACCGGTGAGTTACACACTGCTCTACAATGTTAAACCGGTGAGTTACACACTGCTCTACAATGTTAAACTGGTGAGTTACACACTGCTCTACAATGTTAAACCGGTGAGTTACACACTGCTCTACAATGTTAAACCGGTGAGTTACACACTGCTCTACATTGTTAAACCGGCTACAATGTTAAACCAGTAAGTTACACACTGCTCTACAATGTTAAACCGGTGAGTTACACACTGCTCTACAATGTTAAACCGGTGAGTTCACACTGCCACACTACTCTACAATGTTAAACGGGTGAGTTCACACTGCCACACTGCTCTACAATGTTAAACGGGTGAGTTCACACTGCCACACTGCTCCACAATGTTAAACTGGTCACTTACACAATGTGGTCTAGAACATTATACATTAACAGAAAGGTTCCTTATGTGGCCAGATACTGTTAGCAGTTTTGTGGCCATATAGACAGTTGGGTTTTGCGGCCATATAGACAGTTGGGTTTTGCGGCCAGAATAATAGTGGGGATTTTGTGAATGAATAAACATCTGGAGTTATGTGGACAGAAATTTAGGGATTTGTGTCTTTCAGACAAGGGTGTTTTGTGGCTGAATATTTCGTAGCGTTATGTGGCCAGAATAACTGAGGAGTTGTGGCCAAATGTAGTGGTGTTTCATTGCCAGATATAATTGAATTTTGTGGCCAGATACATTGTGTTTTGTAGCCAGAAACACTCTTTTTTTTTTTGCACAGAAACAAATGGTTTTTATTGCCAGGTAGAATTATATGTTTTTGTGGCCAGATACAATATAGTTTTTTGGTCAGATACAATAGGGTTTTGTGTCCAGATACTTGGTTCTATCTCTATCTCAGAGCTCTTTATTCCAGAGTGTGATGGAGAGGCTTGCTAGGTTCACCCAGGCTGACATTGTGCCATCAATTGATGGGCTGGTCAGTAAACCCAAAATGGGCTTCTGTCATGACTTTAGGGTACAGACCTACAACCTCCCTAACAGTGAGTAAACATCCTTGTATCAGATTCAAGTTTTAGACACATACCATTTGTAATAGTATTGCACTGACTTGAAATAAAAATCATGAGGATGGGCAACCACTCCTTGAGTACAGTAATATACAGACCACAGATCCAAATTTAAAGTAATGATAGAGTACATTATTTTTTATTAGAGAAGTATTTATTCTTGTAGTAGATTGAAGTGGTGTATGTTTAGAGTTAACGTTTCAACCCTACACATTTATAGATCGTAGATCACAGATTTTTACTGAAATTAAAATATGTAAATCAGTCTTGATCCTCCTTAAATTTAACTCCCCAGCAGTGCTTCAAACTAATCAGTGCACACATTTTTATCACATTGATTACCACTGATTACTGATCTAATTACCTGTAACTTCCAACAGAAGAGACCAAAACACTGGCTATCTTTGATGGCTGTGCTACACACCTGGGATGTACCATTGTGCTGCGTGGTGGGACACAGAGCGAACTCAGAAAGGTACGTCCATCACCAGACACTGTGTAATCCTATACTTTCACGTTTTGTCCATACAACACAATGTATTTTGTAAAGCAAGAGATGATATGTTTTGTTTTGATTTCAAGTTTTGTTTTACAGAAAAATATTAAAACAAAAAGTTGAGAAATAATGATACAATTATCTGATATAATGTCCTATTTGCAACTTGACTAAGTCCTGTAATGTCCTCCATGTGTCCTACCAGGTGAAGCATGTCCTGAAGTTTATGTCCTACACTGCTTACAACTCTCTGCTAGAACTGGGCTTCTGTATGGATGAGTTTGCCTTACCCCAGCCAGGAGCTGATGAGATAGGACAACCATTTGAAGGTCTGGACACCTCACAGGACGTCACAACTTACGGGTAATGTACAGCAATCAGTTAGTGCTGTAGTTTAATTTGAAAAAGTTATCTGTAAATAATTTACAGCAATCAGTGTTGTAGTTAAGTTTGAAAAAGTTATCTGTAAATAATTTACAGCAATCAGTTAGTGGTGTAGTTTAGTTTGAAAAAGTTATATGTAAATAATTTACAGCAATCAGTTAGTGTTGTAGTTTAATTTGAAAAAATTATCTGTAAATAATGTATTGCAATCAGTTAGTGGTGTAGTTTAATTTGAAAAAGTTATCTGTAAATAATTTAAAGCAATTAGTTAGTTGTAGTTTAGTTTGAAAAAATTATCTGTAAAATATTTACAAAAATTCAATTAGTGTTGTAGTTAAGTTTGAAAAAATAATCTGTAAATAATATACAGCAATCAGTTAGTTTTGTAGTTTAGTTTAAAAAAGTTATCAGTAAATAATATACAGTAATCTCAGTTAGTTTTAGTTTAGGTTGAAAAAATAATCTGTAAATTATTTACAGCAATCAATTAGTGTTGTAGTAAAGTTTGAAAAAATAATCTGTAAATAATATAAGGCAATCAGTAAGTGTTGCAGTTCAATTTTAAAAAACTATCTGTAAATAATTTACAAAAATTCAATTAGTGTTGTAGTTTAATTTTAAAAAACTATCTGTAAATAATTTACAAAAATTCAATTAGTGTTGTAGTTTAATTTTGAAAAAATAATCTGTAAATAATTTACAAAAATTAAATTAGTGTTGTATTTTAATTTGAAAAAATTAATCTGTAAATAATATATACAGGGTAATTGAATGAAAGTAATTGAAACATTTTTACAGCATTAGAAGTGAGGATGTGTCTAAGAAAACCCAAGCCTTGGAAGATGTGGACGCTGAAGATGTAGTAGACAGGAAATGTTTTGATGCCAGAAGTGTCGACTCCATCTCGCTGGAGGACATTAGCGAGGCTGCTGATATGTACCAGGTGGGGTACAGGCAGGGGGAGAAAACACAGGTCAGGCTGAATGGTGAGGAGGGTGAACTTGACCTGAACCTTGACCCCACTAGTGAGGCAAAGGGTGCCTGCTTGTCTGTGGAGACCAGTGGTGTACAGAGCAATAAGGTTGTAGAGTCAAGTGGTTCTCAAGCTGTTCAAGGCAGCCACCCACAGGTTGTTAAAGCTGATGGTCAGGGGACTCACGGTGTTGAATTAGCTGGACTTAACTTTCAGGTGATTGCGGATACACCTGTGTCACATGTCAAAGGTTATCCTGACACAGCTCCAGCCCTAACTACACAGGTGCAAGCAGCCAATGTACCAGAGTACACACAAGCTAACCTGTGTGCTGATATCATGAGTGCTGAGCTCAATCTGCCTGACGAGGATTACTTCAGGGCTAACACAGACCCCATTGACGAGTCCAACAGACCCAACTCCGCCACTGGGTCCTCAGACTTCCTGTCTGTCAGTTCCAGCCAGAGAGAAAAGAGCCGACACCCTAGTGGGGTTTCATCCGTATGCTGCACTGAGGGGCCGTCGGGCCGCAGCACGCCGGAGTACGTGTTCAAGTCCAACTTGTCAGACGACGGCTCGTGGGACGGAGCCCCAAAAGTGATCGCCAACATCATGTGTGTCATCCCCAAGTCAGCCGTGGTCAAACTCCCGTCGGACTCCGCCGCGCAAGTTGACGCCAAACCTCGCAGGACATCAGATGCTGACCATCAGAGAGATCTGAGTAGACAGGCCAAGTTAGATTCCTCGTCCTCCGACCTGCTGACCCACAACCTTGACCCTGACGTCATGGAATCTGGTGACGCTGGGAAAGAAAACAAAGACAAAAATGAGAAGAAAACGTCAAAGTTGACTGAACTCACAGACTGCAGTGATCCGCTGCAACTCTACCAAAACACTCAGGACGAGTCCGTCTTCCATTCCACCAACCCCCACAAGATGGCACTAAAGGAGATCAAGCAGACCAAGTACAAAACATTCCGCAAAGCCCTGGACGGCGTCCACCTCTCCGTGTCCCCATACCACAAGTACTCGGTGCCATTCATAGAGACAGATAAAGGATCCAGGTGTGCTGTGAGGAAGTACCTGCCTGATGAGATTTTCTGGTCAAGTCTGTTTGATGGGGAGGCAGGCCAGAGGTTGTCCAAGACAAAGCTGGTGGATGTAGACGTGTCATCCAAAGCTTTGAATAAAAGCAACATACAGATGCTGCAGCCCCATAACTTGATCAACTGTAACCTGACAGAACCCATTTGGGAGAATAACATTCAGGTCAGTTCAGAGATACCTTTAGCGCTTACAAGTAACGATTGAAGTAACCTTTTCATAACATTTAAGATAAGTGTTGAATAAGTAGAGTGAATCTGTTTTTGTTTATGACATGAAGGGATTTTGTGTCTACAATTCCCTTTCCCCAACTTAGGCTAGGTACTGATTTGTGCTGTGAGCTCTGAGAAGCTCATTGGCTAGTTCAAGACCTTCTTGCTAGTGTTTAAGTACCTATGCCACAAGATGTTTAGTGAATCTAATACATTTGTAGGAGTTCTCTGCAATAAGAATTTTTTTCTGTAATTTTAAAGAAAGTCTTGGCAGACTTCCGTGCCAGAGGTGGCTGTATCCAGGTGGTCAATGGGCACACAGGCAGACAGTCACAGCCTGAAGTGACCAGCAAGAAGGGGGAGGATACTCTCAATGATTCCCTGAATTTTGGAACTTTCTGGGAGAAAAAGGTAAGAAATGTTTATAAATATAAAACAGTTACTCTAAAATATTTTTATTTTAAAATCAGTTCTCAATCTATGTTAACAATCATTGACATAT
The DNA here is from genome assembly GCF_028476545.2 of Physella acuta. Lineage (NCBI taxonomy): Eukaryota > Metazoa > Mollusca > Gastropoda > Physidae > Physella > Physella acuta. The sequence goes on from NW_026731633.1 coordinate 153,578, forward strand.
TTTTTAAACATAAATAATCCCAAGCAATTGTCGGTATCTTTTTTACTAATGATAAACTAATTCAATTTTTTTTTAATCTATTTTATACACTTTACGTCTATAGTAGTAAATTTGGTCATGCTCTTTAACGTTAGTGGTTTTTTTTTTTGGTTTTTAATTAGTGCTTTTTTAAAATTAATTTTTTATTAATTGTCATTGGTACTTAATTTTCTAACTTTATTGATCAGACAGACTGCCTGGACCCCATGAACCACCAGAGGCTGCTTGTCTTGTTTAGCAGCTACTCCTATAAGTCAGCCAACCACCCCTACCCCTGTGTGTACCCTTGGTGAGTAGACCAATTGACAAGCATAGCTATAAAAATAGCCATTACCTAAGATGTACTACAGCTAAACTAAATAAAAAACCCGATAAAATGCAACTGTTGAATCTTGTACTTTTCTCATGCAGGATTGTAAATATGGAGTTCTATGGACGCAATGACATCACACTTGGAGGTTTCCTTGAGAGATTCTGTTTTAGGTAGGTCTAAGAAAACTCGTTAGACTTCATATTTACCATACACAGTATATCCTGCCCTTCACCTGTCTTTTCTACACCTATGACAGTTGCTGTCATTGATCTATGACCTTTCACCCCTAGGCCTCAGTATATCCTGCCCTTCACCTGTCTTTTCTACACCTATGACAGTTGCTGTCATTGATCTATGACCTTTCACCCCTAGGCCTCAATATTCCTGCCCTTCACCTGTCTTTTCTACACCTATGACAGTTGCTGTCATTGATCTATGACCTTTCACCCCCAGGCCTCAATATTCCTGCCCTTCACCTGTCTTTTCTACACCTATGACAGTTGCTGTCATTGATCTATGACCTTTCACCCCCCAGACCTCAGTATTCCTGCCCCTCACCCACCTGTGACTCACCTATGACTGACCACGTGCGTAGATTTGTCCATGGCAATGCCTGCATCAACCTCCTGCTTAAGAAACTGGACAATGAAGTGCCTGGAGGGAAGGAGAACATTTTCATGTGGAGTTGGTGCAAGAAGTGTAAACAGGTTGGTGTGCAACTAATGTAAACAGGTTGGTGTGCCACTAATGTAAACAGGTTGGTGTGCCACTAATGTAAACAGGTTGGTGTGCCACTAATGTAAACACTGTCTGCAAGAAATATCAACAAGTTGGTATGCAGGAAATATAAACTGGTTGTATGCAAGAAATGAAATCAAATTTTTGAGCAAGAAATTTAAACAGTTGAGTGTAAAAATGTGATCAAAATGAAACAAGGGTCTATGTTTTCAAAAAGTGTAAGATCAAACTTTAACAGCCTTTCATATCCCATTGTACAGGAAGGGAAATATACCATCATTGAATAAATAATAAAAAATATCTGTCTTACAGGTGACCCCAGTTGTACCTATCAGCCATGACACCTGGAGTCTGTCCTTTGCCAAGTACCTTGACCTTCGCTTCCATTCCTCCTCCTTCTACAGACGTGGGTCAGCTGAGCCGTGCCTTCACTCCCTCCATCACGACCACTTCCAGTACTTTGGCCACCGTAATATTGTCGCCTCCTTCAAGTCAGTTTTTTTTAACGTAGCCTTGTTTTTAATTTCCTTTTAAATGTTAAACATTCATCTGTAATCTTCTCAGGCAGTTATTGATCGATTGTAACAAAATTTTAAAAATAATTTTAATGTTCTCTTATATCATAACCCAAGTCCTATTATCTCTTGTCATAATCTATAATTATCATCTATGGTTTTTAACCTCAGTTGTCATCTAAGGCTATAATAGTCTCATTCACTCATCAACACACCCATAAACTCCTGGTGCACCTTATAATCCCCCACTCACCTGATATGCACCTACTCTCCAGGTTTGCCACTATCTCTCTAAAAGAGCTGTCACTTCCTCCAGCCACATTGACCATACGACCTCCGACCTTTGATGTTATTGGTCTGGGAGAGACAGTTAAAACAGTCACCTGCAGGTACCAGCTACATTTTTAGCTTAACCCTCAAGCTTTTTATCCTCACTTAGCTTTGTGGTGCAAATATTGAATAGAATCGTAATTTACTAATAACTAAATCAAGACTGTTTTTTTTTCGTCTTACATTGTAATTGTATGATTATGATAAAACTAGGTGCATCTTGCCACAGAAAAATCAGTACTGACACTATTATTAATCTTCCCCTCCCCCCAGGGCCATGGAAAGGTACAGCCTAATGCTAGAGAACACCATGAAGGTCAAGCAGGACTACCCAGAGGCTCCTGTCAATGACATGTTGGCTGAACAACAGGTAGACACCTTGTTTGCTGGCTGTATCATGTGTCGTTTTTTAAACAGATTTTAATATAGCTGTACCAGCTGTGTTATCCTTCACTGTTCTAACAGAATTTAAACACATTATCGACATAAGTCGTAGGATTAATTTTCATATTTAATTTAATATATATTTTACAAACCTACATATTATTTATATTAAGTGCAACTTAAGTGTCTAGTGACAATAAAGTTACATGACAGTTTTAAGCCATGATATAAATATATGTTTGATATCTTTTTATAAACTTCAATTTGTTGAAAGGCTGTTTAAATTATAAAATTGAAACATCAAAATTTCTTGACTGATTGACTTATGATTATGACGCTTAAGTTAGTCTATTTAAAGTTTTGCTATTTCTTTGCCCACCAGACAGACAAGAGAACCTTCCGAGACTCAGCCACCAACATCCAGCTAAAGATTCAGGAGCTGGTCAACTGTGTGACATCTTCAGCACCCACTGGACCCACTGGTCAGTTGCTTAACTCTTTTTACAATTGTGGTTATATTTTTTTAATTTATTTAGTTTAATGGTTATCTATTGGAGAAGTATTTTAAATTTGTTTTAAATCACTGCTTTGTATGGAAGTAAAATATTGAAATGCCACTACATTGTGAGAAGATTGTCTGTTTAACATTTGTTTAGACTGTGACATGAGCTTCCACCTGTATTCCATTTTTGACAACATTGAGCTCTTGAAGAGGAAAATTACTGAAGATGTAGTCAAGTGGAACACAAAGTCAGTAGATTTTTTTTACCACACTTATAAAACTGGTTTAAAATTAATGTTTTAATTTGGTTTTATAACCTATTTTCTAATAGGCAACAACACATGTTTAGCACTTTAAAGGCAATGTTTAATTTTGTTTTTCATTGCCTTTCTAAAGAAGATCATTAGAAAAGGTTGTGTTTAATCTGCAGTGTATGTCATATGTAAAGTTAAAATCTTTATTCCCAGGATGCAAGAGTTGTTGAGCTCCCAGCAAATGTTTAATCTACTTTGTATGCCATGTAAAGTTAAAATCTTTGTTCCTAGGATGCAAGAGTTGTTGAGCTCCCAGCAGAAGAAAAACAAAGCACAGACCACCAAGAAGGACAGGGAGTCTGGGAATCTGGCTGATGAGGTAGTGTCTTAAAAAGTGTCTGGGTTTGCCATGGTTAAGTCATTAAGACAGGCTAATTCATTTGTCAGGTTAAGTTTGATTAAATCAATTGTTAAGTCAGGCTAAATTGTTTAAGTCAGGCTAAATCAATAGTTAGGTGAAGTCAGGCTAAATCATTTGTCAGGTCAGGGTATGTCTGACTTGGTAGCAGTAAGTCAAGCTACATCCTAGTCATCAGGGAAAGTAAAGGTGGCTGGCCATAGTGCTGACCACACTATCCCTTTATATGCTAATGTAACAATTACTGGATAACACTATGGGCCTCTAGGTCCAAAGAGTAGCTTTACTATTTGTAAAGTTTACTGCTGTAGACATTGGCTACTAAACCTTGTAACTTTACTATTTGTAAAGTTTACTGCTGTAGACATTGGCTACTAAACCTTGTAACTTTACTATTTGTAAAGTTTTCTGCTGTAGACATTGGCTACTAAACCTTGTAACTTTACTATTTGTAAAGTTTACTGCTGTAAACACTGGCTACTAAACCTTGTAACTTTACTATTTGTAAAGTTTACTGCTGTAAACAATGGCGACTACACCTTGTAACTTTACTTTCCTGCTCTCATGTCATCTAATGCTACCTTAGCCATTAGGTAGCCAGAGCCCACTGATCTAATTCAAACATTGGCAACTGTTACTAGTTAAACATTTCTGTTCCTCCTCCCCTCCCCCTCAGCTTGAGAAATCCATGAAACTCTCTGACCGTAGCCTGACAAAAAGTCTTCCAGTGGTGCCGCCAGCAACTCCGCCAGTTGTACAGCGGACAACAAGTGTGAGTGGGGAGACGGTCAACCCCGCAGTGGACGATGGTATGTACTCTCTTGTTGACCCCTCTGTACCAAACCATAACATGGTTAACCCTGGCCCTAACCCATGCTCCTAACCCATGCTCCTAACCCATGCCCCTAACCAATGCCCCTAACCCTGCCCCTAACCCATGCCCTTAACATACAATCACAGTCTAATCTAGCCTTGTATGCTACTTCAAACTAAATGTTACATTTTAACTGCTGTTGCTATCATACTTACAATGTTTACCATTAATATATCAGTTAAACAAAGCCCTAAAGCTAAACATTTGTTGTAGTAAATTTGTGAGGTATGAACGTTAGCTTGGTATGATACACTTTTATTTTGTGGCTTAGTTTTGATGCTCAATATATGATAAAATTATTTTAAAAAAAACCTTCAACCAGGTGCAGGACCAGAGGTCATCAAGCCCAGTCAGCTGCCAGTGGACAGTGCTGAGGTCATGTCGACCTTGTTATTGTCTGTGGGGTCAGGGTCAGCTCAACCTGAAGGTGAGCTCACTTGTGCTACATGGTAGCAGTGGGTTTAATCAGTTAAGGGCTACATGGTAGCAGTGGGTTTAATCTGTCTATGGCTACATGGTAGCAGTGGGTTAATCAGTCTATGGCTACATGGTAGCAGTAGGTTTAATCTGTCTATGGCTACATGGTAGCAGTGGGTTTAATCTGTCTATGGCTACATGGTAGCAGTGGGTTAATCAGTCTATGGCTACATGGTAGCAGTAGGTTTAATCTGTCTATTGCTACATGGTAGCAGTGGGTTTAATCTGTCTATGGCTACATGCTAGCAGTAGGTTTAATCTGTGGCTAAATGGTAGCAGTGGGTTAATCAGTCTATGGCTACATGGTAGCAGTAGGTTTAATCTGTCTATGGCTACATGGTAGCAGTAGGTTTAATCTGTCTATGGCTACATGGTAGCAGTGGGTTTAACCTGTCTATGGCTACATGGTAGCAGTAGGTTTAATCTGTCTATGGCTACATGGTAGCAGTGGGTTAATCAGTCTATGGCTACATGGTAGCAGTAGGTTTAATCTGTCTATGGCTACATGGTAGCAGTGGGTTAATCAGTCTATGGCTACATGGTAGCAGTAGGTTTAATCTGTCTATGGCTACATGGTAGCAGTAGGTTTAATCTGTCTATGGCTACATGGTAGCAGTGGGTTAATCAGTCTATGGCTACATGGTAGCAGTAGGTTTAATCTGTCTATGGCTACATGGTAGCAGTAGGTTTAATCTGTCTATGGCTACATGGTAGCAGTGGGTTAATCAGTCTATGGCTACATGGTAGCAGTAGGTTTAATCTGTCTATGGCTACATGGTAGCAGTAGGTTTAATCTGTCTATGGCTACATGGTAGCAGTGGGTTAATCAGTCTATGGCTACATGGTAGCAGTAGGTTTAATCTGTCTATGGCTACATGGTGGTAGTGGGTTAATCAGTCTATGGCTACATGGTAGCAGTAGGTTTAATCTGTCTATGGCTACATGGTAGCAGTGGGTTTAATCTGTCTATGGCTACATGGTAGCAGTGGGTTAATCAGTCTATGGCTACATGGTAGCAGTAGGTTTAATCTGTCTATGGCTACATGGTAGCAGTGGGTTTAATCTGTCTATGGCTACATGGTAGCAGTGGGTTTAATCTGTCTATGGCTACATGGTAGCAGTGGGTTAATCAGTCTATGGCTACATGGTAGCAGTAGGTTTAATCTGTCTATGGCTACATGGTAGCAGTAGGTTTAATCAGGCTATTGCTACATGGTAGCAGTGGGTTTAATCTGTCTATGGCTACATGGTAGCAGTAGGTTTAATCAGGCTATGGCTACATGGTAGCAGTGGGTTTAATCACTATCTTATTCTTATTTGAACATTATTTTCAGTTTAACAAAACTACTATCACGCTTCAGTTGATCATAGATTGTCATTAATGATTGTTTTTAAATAAAATGTTTTAGCATTACATGACTATCTGGATCTTTAATGATCTCCTCAATGTATTCTTGCAGCTCTAGATGACAACACAGATGGCTGGTTCCAGGACTTGAAAGGTGTCACCAGGAGATGGCTGTCTACAACATCATTTGTACCTGTTCCCTTACCTTTGTGAGTAGCTCATGCTTGGTCTCTTTAACATTGTCATTGGTTCACACGTTCCCTTACCTTTGTGAGTACTAAATACCTGTTCCCTTACCTTTGTGAGTACTAAATACCTGTTCCCTTACCTTTGTGAGTACTAAATACCTGTTCTCTTACCTTTGTGAGTACTAAATACCTGTCCCCTTACCTTTGTGAGTACTAAATACCTGTTCTCTTACCTTTGTGAATACTAAATACCTGTTCCCTTACCTTTGTGAGTACTAAATACCTGTTCCCTTACCTTTGTGAGTACTTAATACCTGTTCCCTTACCTTTGTGAGTACTAAATACCTGTTCCCTTACCTTTGTGAGTACTAAATACCTGTTCTCTTACCTTTGTGAATACTAAATACCTGTTCCCTTCCCTTTGTGAGTACTAAATACCTGTTCCCTTACCTTTGTGAGTACTAAATACCTGTTCCCTTACCTTTGTGAGTACTAAATACCTGTCCCCTTACCTTTGTGAGTACTAAATACCTGTTCCCTTACCTGTGTAAGTACATCTTGCCTGTTTTCGAACTTTGTCATTGTTTCATACATGTTCCGTTACTTCCATGAGTACATGTGCTTGTTTTTCCTACTTTGCAAGAACTTCATACATGTTCCGTTACCATAATCAGTACTTTGTGGACATATTTATCCCCATTTATAATATCTATTTAATTTACTGCCTTCCATGTAAGCTACCTATGTCCTACACACTAATGTCGTTTTCTGTTAGTTTTGAATTTTTAAAAATTTACTTAATAAGCTGCTAGTTTCTCTTATTTGATCAAGTAATATGTAATTGACCCCAAACTGACCATGTGTAATTACACATGTACAGTAAAGAGAGAATTGCTATTGTTGTGTAATTGATCATGTAATGTGTAAGTGACCTTCACCTTACCTATATAATTGTACAGTGAAGCAAGTGAGCACCACACACTTCCTATGTGTGAGAGAGTTCCTATAGTCATCTATGACAATGAGCCAAGCTCCATTATAGCCTATGCCTTGAGGTGAGTACACCATCCCCCCACTAATCTACTCATAGGCAGCACTTAGCGCTTAAGGTGAGTACACATAATCTTGATGCATATTTGCCTCACACCATCCACCCCACTAATCTACTCATACAGTCAGCACCTAACCTAGTCTTACCAACACCAACACAATTATTGAAAGCACTTCTACAAAATTACCTCAACATATAAACACACCATAACACTACATTGTGTATGTATTTCATTACTCTCATTACTTATGTCTGTGATTTGCATTTAATTTTTCTAAACCATATTACTAGAATGAAAGTTTGTGTGTTCCATTTGGCTTGTAGAGACAAAATTTAACTTTTAAATACTTTTATCCCCAGTTCCTCAGATTATCTGTGCTGTCTAAGGGAGCTTCACAAGAAGTCCCACATCTCAGAGGCTGTGGGGTGAGTTTGTACACTCTTCAACTTCAGTTAGGCTAGTCATGATACAGGTTTAAAGTTGCATCAGTAGATCACAATTCAACATCACATAAACATTACCACAACATGTGCCCTGTAATTAGTTAAATATTTCTTGTACTACAAGAAGACTAACTGATGTATTGTAGTACAAGAAAACTGATGTATTGTAGCACAAGAAGACTAACTGATGTATTGTAGTACAAAAAGATTAACAGATGTAGTTTAGTACAAGAAGACTAGCTAATGTATTGTATTACTAAAAAACTGATGTATTGTAGTACAAGAAGACTAACTGATGTATTGTACTACAAAAAGATTAACTGATGTATTGTACTACAAAAAGATTAAATGATGTATTGTAGTACAAGAAGACTAACTGATGTATTGTACTACAAGAATAACTGATGCACTGTAGTACAAGGAGACTAACAAATGTATTGTACTACAAAAAGACTAGCTGATATATTGTAGTACTAAAAAACTGATGTATGTTACAGATCTCAGAGCAACAAGACATCCACCAAACCAGCAGATTCAGGAAATGTTCCGTTCATGACCTCTGACCTGACACCTGAACAAGGTAACCACACCTACTTTCTGTAACTCACCTGCACTATGGTTCCAACTGGGCAACTTTTAACAAAATATTAATGGATTGGAAATTTATGTTTGTATCTGATTGAACATATTTTGAACAACTTAGAAGTAGAATGGTAGAAAATCTATTTGCTGATGCGAAAGGTGTAAGTTTTTTAAATCATAGCAGAAGTGTGGCTCAAACCAGCAGGAAGATGGGGCATTCCTTGGGGTCTGGTCATGTGACCTCAGCAGTCTGATGTCAAGGCAGCTGGTCATTGCTCCAGCCTCACATTCCTTGGTTCGCCCATGCAACTAGGTCAACTGCCATCATGTGGAGGCCACTGCTCCAAGAGAGTTTTATTGTTGTGACACAATAGATTGAGCACACAGAATAAGCGTAAACTTTTGATCAACTAATGTTGACTGTTTAAGATAGTGTTACCAATATCATCTAAAGATCAACATCTGCTGACTTGAATCATGTAATTGTTGCAGCTTTTGGTTCATTTAATGAGGATAATGTTATCAGGTATTGGGGCTAAAATGGTTTTTATCAACACAGTCTCAGTGGGAGCATGGTACAGAAATAGTGACTGTTTAGACATAATATTGAGACAAGTTTTGAAACTACCACTATTTGTTTAATTTTTCTAGGTAGGACATTGAAATTACACTATAAATTAATGAGGATTTAATGATGTTGTTGAACTTTGCTTTACTTCTAAAGGGAATATACTTCATGCTTTTGCACATGTGTAATTTATACTTGCACTAGCCTTGTTTTGGTGCAGTAATTTGATCAGTATATACCCTGGTTGGCTTGTTTCAAGGGTTGATAACCAGCTTGGTTGGCTCATTTTGGTTGATAGCTGGCCTGGTTGGCATAGGCAGCAACCATACGGGTTGTATTAAATGATTCATAACCAGCCTGGTTGTCAACAATATTCTGAATGCTTATATATTATTTGCATTTTTTATTTCATTATTATTACAATCCCCCTGAAAGTTGCATTTTTTAAAGAAAACAAGAGCTACCTCCCTTAAATGTTGGTTTTTAATATTTTTATTATTATTTCTTTTTCACTGACTGATCCAAATAAAAATCAATAGGTCCCGTTACAATTAGATTTGAAAGTGTTTTTATTATTTTTACTTCCCCTGAAATATTAATTTTAAAAAAATTGTTACTTCCCCTTAAATTTAACTTTGAATTTTTTTTTTATTATTGTAACTCCCCTTGAAGCTAGAAAGTAGCTTTGAACATTTGTTTTGCTTCTCACTTAGGTCGAAGAGCTGGTGGGGGTGTGTTATCATTTCTCCGAGGTGCCGCCTCGCGTGATTTAAACACTCACCATTCCTCAGCCCATGGCGCCCACCCCACGGTGGAGGCGGTGCGCTATGTGCCTGGGACTGCTGACTGGGGGGAGTTAGGTGGGAGCCCAGGTAATTTACTGCCACACCTGCAGTAGTCAGCAACTCACCCTGCACCTAACATATTTTTTAGACTCACCTCGACTTGATAAATTCTTGTTTTGCTTTATTTGAATCCGCTTCTAGCATTTGGAAATATTACTTTATTTTTTTTTTTTACTAAGGTAGACTCAGGTTGCTTTGTGCATGCTTCATATTTAATTTCATTTTCCCTCTTTTAACATTCTTTTGCTAGGAGAAATGATCTGTAGTGGCTATAATCCTCCCATCTCAGAGGTCAGCAACCTTGTCAAGTAAAAGACGTTCCTTATAATCATTTTTGTGTAAATAGTTATTCTGAAGCATAATTTTAATTAGATGCATATATTTGATGTGCATATTTATATTGTCAAGGACTAGCTTAATTAAAAAAAAAATTATGAAGAGAACCACAAATATGGCTGACCACTGACCAAGCTTAACGCAATAAATATTATTTATTTGCACCTTCGGTGTGTAACTAGCAGTGTAATATGTAATATTAGAGTTACATCATAGCTTATGCAAAAATCTACTTTTTTTATTTTATGTGTGCCTTACTTATGGTATAGGTCAACTTATTCCATGTGCTTTGTTTGGAAAGCTTCTTATGATTTTAAACATTTTTTATTCTGTTGTATTTGTATACTGCCACTATCTGTAAATTTATTTTGTGTGATCGTCCGTTTTATTAACTCCTTACCCATATATATCTGAGAGCGGTGTGACCATACTAAAATATGTACTTAATACGGCTGCCCATTTAGTTTTCTTGTCTTACCTGTGATTAAAATGTATACAGCGAGGCTTACTTAATCTAACCACACAGAAATTTTGCTGTACCAAGTCTAATCTTCCACAAACCTGGTAAAGGTAATATAATGGTGGGTTACTTTAAACTTCAGTGTTGTAAGCCACTAAGAAAATGAATATACACTTTGTTAGCATAACTCTTTAACAGTACGAGCATTTAACTCTTGTAGAATTAATTATCTGTGTCAGAAACTTGTACACACATCTTGGAAATATCTAGACCCACATGCTTTAAACTAGACCAAAAATCTAGACCCACATGCTCTAAACTATACCAAAAATCTAGACCTACTTGCTGTAAACTAGACCAAAAATCTAGACCTACATGTTGTAAACTAGACCAAATATTTAGACCTACATGCTGTAAACTACACCAAAAATCTAGACCTACATGGTGTAAACTAGACCAAATATCTAGACCCACATGCTGTAAACTAGACCAAAAATCTAGATTCACATGCTGAAAGCCTCACTACAATACAAATCTCTGGTCATGTGACACATTTGTTGTTGTTGTCACAGATGAAGTGAACATCTCTGTGCTATCTGATGATGCCACACCATCACCAGAAGAAAAAGTCAGCACCGCCTCTCCGCATATAGAGCTACGTAAGTCAAAATCATCTATTCTATGCTTTAATTTTCTTAATTCTATTATATAACAGTAATGGAATACAACTGTAGTCATTGGTAAGTGTCATAACCCAAGGGGTCAAGGTTCAAATACTGCTGACAATATGTCTCAGTGACTGCCACCCCTAGAACAGCTACATTACTTTCATTTCTCACCACAGTATTGCTAATTCTTATCATTGAACATTAATTAACATAAAATATTCCAGCTTATTTAATTATAAACTTAAATTAGTGTTTTATTATTTTTTCCGTTCTTTGTCCCCAGAGTTTTCTGACTCCTCTGCCAAATTTTATTGCCGTGTCTATTTTGCTGATCAGTTCCGGAAGCTTCGCAAGCATTTGTTTCTGGGCAACGACAACCTGTAAGTAGCCTTGGTAATTCGTAGTGCTACACTGGTGATGTTGTCTTCCTCCCTGCTTGTCTGATACCAAATGTAAAATTTTATTCTTCAGCTTCATTCGGTCCTTGAGTAGATGTAAAACTTGGGAGGCCAAAGGTGGAAAATCTGGTTCCTCATTTTGTAAGACTGATGGTAGGTGTTTACATGATTCTCCATTGTTGAAAGCATACTATTTGTCCATTAAACATTAAATCTCAAAAAAAAAATTCATAGGCTAGAATATTTATTGTTTGAGTGACCTGAATTTCACTATTAGCTCTTGGTATAAATGTTTCTCTACTTATAACACTGTTTTTCTGATAATTTATATTGTTTCTTATATGTATATTTTTTGTAAAAAAAAAATATGCTCCTGAATTTGTTTTAATTATTTAGGTAGTTGTGTGATAATATTGTGTTTGTCCTCCCATTGCCTGGGTCAAATCTCATTTGTTCTGTCCTTGCATCATATTTTTGTCTGTGTAGACAGCTCTGTTTTTGTGTATCTGTTACCTCCCCTTCTCCTTCAGTGTCTGTTACCTCCCCTTCTCCTTAGTGTTTGTTACCTCCCCTTTCTCCTTCAGTGTCTGTTACCTCCCATTCCTTCATTGCCCTGTGTCTAATCCCTCATCTCCACCCTACAGATGACAGGTTTATCCTGAAGCAGATGTCTAACATGGAGGTGGAGTCGTTTGAGAAGTTTGGGCCTCAGTATTTCCAGTACATGAGATCCTGTATCACTGACCAGGTCAGGATAGACATTTTTATAACTATATATGATTGGTCGATAGAGGGACACAAATTGGAATTTAAATTTCAGTAATATGGATCATTTCCTAACCATTCCAACCCCCTCTCCCCCTTAACTTGCTTTACTAGCCAGTAACAAAGTAACAAATATTTCCCAATCCCCTCCATTACTTGCTTCACTACTCAATTTAAATAATTCCCCACCTCCCCCTACACCCATAATCTGGTGAGATTAAATAATTCCCCCCCTCCTCCCCCCATAGCCTCTATTACTTGCTCTACTGGTGAGATTAAATAATTCCCCACCTCCCCCTACCCCCATAATCTTCAAGATTTATGGTAGTCAAAGAAACAAATATTTCACACGCCCCCCCCCCCCCCCATAGCCTCCATTACTTGGTCTACTGGTGAAATTAAATAATTCCCCCCCCCCCTCCTCCTCCCCCCCCCATCCATAGCCTCCATTACTTGCTGTACTAGTCAGATTAAATAATTCCCCCCCTCCTCCCCCCTCCCATAGCCTTCATTACTTGCTCTACTGGTCAGATTAAATAATCCCCCCCTCCTCCTCCCCCCCCCCTCCATAACCTCCATTACTTGCTCTACTGGTCAGATTAAATAATCCCCCCCTCCTCCCTTCCCCCCCCCCTAGCCCCCATTACTTGCTCTACTGGTCAGTTTAAATAATTCCCCCCCCCACCCTCCTCCCCCAGCAACCAACAGCCCTGGCCAAGATTGTAGGTGTCTACAGGATTGGGTTCCGCAACACCCAGACCAACAACGCACTACGACAGGATGTTTTAGTCATGGAGAACTTGTTTTATAACCGCAAGATTTCACAGGTATGTTTTATAACAGCAAGATTTCACAGGTATGTTTTATAACAGCAAGATTTCACAGGTATGTTGTATAACAGCAAAATTTCACAGGTATGTTTTATAACCGCAAGATTTCACAGGTATGTTTACTTGGTTTGGATTGTATTGTTGTGTGTTTGAAATGCATATCACGTGAATCACTATTAGGGTAACAGTTTCAAGAATTAGTCCTTTATATGTATTTCTATAAGTGTGGGTACATGGCCTATAAAAAAATCCCATTTTTTTTTTTTCTTGTTATTTAATCAGAGCTTTCTAGAAATTAGACCTCTAGTGTCCTTGCTCAAGAATTTGGGCCTGATTTTCTTGTAGGCAAATTGACCTGTATTTTCTTGTTCTAGAAATTGACCTGTATTTTTCTTGTTCTAGAAATTGACCTGTATTCTTCTTGTTCTAGATATTGACCTGCTGTTTTCTTGTTCCAGAAATTGACGTGATGTTTTCTTGTTCCAGAAATTGACGTGATGTTTTCTTGTTCCAGAAATTTGACCTGAAGGGTTCCTTGAGGAACCGCCTGGTGAACATCAACAGCAAGAGGGAGGAGGAGTTGGTGCTGCTGGATGAAAACCTGCTCAAATGTAAGTACATCACAGTATACCTACTTGCTGAAGTAGAACCTCCCAGTGTATCTACTTGCTGAAGTAGAACATCCCAGTGTATCTACTTGCTGAAGTAGAACCTCCCAGTATGTCTACTTGTTAAAGACTTAAATTTTACCTATCTAACTCTACAGGTAGTGTAGAGTCCCCCCTATACCTGAGACTTTATTTTACCTATCTAACCCTACAGGTAGTGTAGAGTCCCCCCTATACCTGAGGCCTCACAGCAAGTATGTCTTGAAGTCAGCAATCACAAGTGATTCATTGTTCCTGTCTACCAACCTTGTTATGGATTACTCGCTGCTGGTTGGAGTTGATGAATCCACTCAAGAAATGGTTGTGGGCATTATTGGTTAGTTTTTTATTGTGTATCATATACTGGTCAGTGTTTGATTGTGTCCTTTATTGGGCAGTGGTTGATTGTATTAGTACTATTGGGCAGTGTTTTTTCATGTTAGTACTTTTGGGCAGTATTTTATTATTGTGTTAACACTGTCAGATTTTTCTTTATTTTATTTTTCTTTATTTTGTGACAATAATCAGTTTATACATATAGTGGGGGATTAATTGGTCACTTTTTTTTTTATCCTTAGTTTTAAGTTTGCTTTAAACATTGGTACAAATGTTTCCTAGATTACATTCGATTGCTTTAAACATTGATACAAATGTTTCCTAGATTACATTCGATTGCTTTAAACATTGGTACACGTTTCCTAGATTACATTCGATTGCTTTAAACATTGGTACAAATGTTTCCTAGATTACATTCGATTGCTTTAAACATTGGTACACGTTTCCTAGATTACATTCGATTGCTTTAAACATTGGTACAAATGTTTCCTAGATTACATTCGATTGCTTTAAACATTGGTACAAATGTTTCCTAGATTACATTCGATTGCTTTAAACATTGGTACAAATGTTTCCTAGATTACATTCGATTGCTTTAAACATTGGTACAAATGTTTCCTAGATTACATTCGATTGCTTTAAACATTGGTACAAATGTTTCCTAGATTACATTCGATTGCTTTAAACATTGGTACAAATGTTTCCTAGATTACATTCGATTGCTTTAAACATTGGTACACGTTTCCTAGATTACATTCTATTGCTTTAAACATTGGTACAAATGTTTCCTAGATTACATTCGATTGCTTTAAACATTGGTACACATGTTTCCTAGATTACATTCTATTGCTTTAAACATTGGTACAAATGTTTCCTAGATTACATTCGATTGCTTTAAACATTGGTACACATGTTTCCTAGATTACATTCGATTGCTTTAAACATTGGTACACATGTTTCCTAGATTACATTCTATTGCTTTAAACATTGGTACAAATGTTTCCTAGATTACATTCGAACCTTCACGTGGGATAAGAAGCTGGAGATGGTGGTCAAGTCTTCAGGAATTTTAGGTGGACAAGGCAAGTATTCTACTTGTTATCATCACCTTTTATCAAATTGTATTCAGAAACAGAAATAAAGGAGCTAAGGTTTAAAAAGAATCTCCCTGTTAATTTACAACTGCTGAAAATATCCCTTGAAAATTTAGCTATGTCACATGTTGTGAATTTAAAAAAAAACCTTGGAATGGCTTTATCTATTAGATGCTTGTGACTCAATAAAGATTGATGTATGAGTAACGCAATTGTGACATGACTGTGACAATACAACAAATGTAACAAGTAATTCAAGTATCTTAACAAACTATCCTGAACATTTCCTGCAGGGAAAATGCCAACAGTTGTGTCCCCTCAGCTGTACCGAGGACGTTTCCTGGAGGCGATGGACCGTTACTTTCTCCAGGTGCCAGACCACTGGACAGGCTTAGGTCAAGGTAAACTTGAGATTTAGGTCAAGGTAAACTTGAGATTTAGGTCAAGGTAAACTTGAGATTTAGGTCAAGGTAAACTTGAGATTTAGGTCAAGGTAAACTTGAGATTTACCAACTTTAAATAATCTCAACATAAATCTAAGCTGCAAGTTTAAGAAAAGGTATGACTGGTTTAAGTTTTCTATGGTCAAAACTTATTTCCTTACCAGATTCCTGCTCAAAACCACCAACAGTTGAACCAAGCACAGGCAAAGATCCCAAGAAATGATCAGGGGACATAACACAATTAGCAGGGGATGTAACACATTCAGCAGACTGAAAGAGTACATTGGCTGTGAATATTTCAAATACCCGGTTTCACCTTCTCACTATTATTCTAGTCTCATGTATGTAGGGAATAGGGAAAAATTACTGTCTCTCTTAGATCAAGTTGAAGTTAAGCAAAAACTTAATAAATATTTAAATATAACCATGCCATGCCTTGTATTAAACAATGTGATAATTGTTACAAATTTTTCATTTGGTGACAGATAAACTTAGGATGTGTATTCCAAATCAGGAGTGGACTACTGTTTGTCCTTACTTTTTTTAATCTAAGTTTTTCTAGGGGATAAATCTTTTAAAAGTTGCCCCACCAAAACAAAATTGTTTGTTTCATTCAATCAAACCTTGTTACATTTTCCCATTGAAATTTTTTTAGAACATAAAACATTCCTAGAGCATCAACTTAGAGTGACCAAAATATGCAACCCAAAACTGCACACACAAAAACAGTGTTCAAGGGAATTTTTTTTGAGTGATGATTTAAAGACCTTAGTAGAGTATGACCAGATGTACATTGTACTGGTAGCATTATAAAACATGGATAGTGTATTAGTATGAGGAGTTTATATTATGCATTTTTCTGTTTGTGCAGATGCTTTGGTTGCACATTTTTTTCATGGTGCGTATTTTTGGGGACACATTTTAGCCATGTTGTTGTGGCTGTGTTTGTTTACTGGTTGTTGACTTGTGTTGGCTGACTGATGACTTTTCTGACTTGTGTTGGCTGACTGATGACTTTTCTGACTTGTGTTGGCTGACTGATGACTTTTCTGACTTGTGTTGGCTGACTGATGACTTTTCTGACTTGTGTTGGCTGACTGATGACTTTTCTGACTTGTGTTGGCTGACTGATGACTTTTCTGACTCGTGTTGGCTGACTGATGACTTTACTGACTTGTGTTGGCTGACTGATGACTTTTCTGACTGCTGTAGGCTAACTGATGACTTTTCTGACTTGTGTTGGCTGACTGATGACTTATCTGACTTGTGTTGGCTGACTGATGATATTTCTGACTGCTGTAGGCTGACTGATGACTTTCCTGACTTGTGTTGGCTGACTGATGACTTTCCTGACTTGTGTAGGCTGACTGATGACTTTCCTGACTTGTGTTGGCTGACTGATGACTTTCCTGACTTGTGTTGGCTGACTGATGACTTTCCTGACTTGTGTTGGAGGACTGATGACATTAGTGACTTGTGTTGGCTGACTGATGACTTTTCTGACTTGTGTTGGCTGACTGATGACTTTCCTGACTTGTGTTGGAGGACTGATGACTTTTCTGACTTGTGTTGGCTGACTGATGACTTTTCTGACTTGTGTTGGAGGACTGATGACATTAGTGACTTGTGTTGGCTGACTGATGACTTTTCTGACTTGTGTTGGCTGACTGATGACTATTCTGACTGATGACTTTCCTGACTTGTGTTGGCTGACTGATGACTTTCCTGACTTGTGTTGGAGGACTGATGACTTTTCTGACTTGTGTTGGCTGACTGATGACTTTTCTGACTTGTGTTGACTGACTGATGACTTTCCTGACTTGTATTGGCTGACTGATGACTTTCCTGACTTGTGTTGGCTGACTGATGATATTTCTGACTGCTGTAGGCTGACTGATGACTTTCCTGACTTGTGTTGGCTGACTGATGACTTTCCTGACTTGTGTAGGCTGACTGATGACTTTCCTGACTTGTGTTGGCTGACTGATGACTTTCCTGACTTGTGTTGGCTGACTGATGACTTTCCTGACTTGTGTTGGAGGACTGATGACATTAGTGACTTGTGTTGGCTGACTGATGACTTTTCTGACTTGTGTTGGCTGACTGATGACTTTCCTGACTTGTGTTGGAGGACTGATGACTTTTCTGACTTGTGTTGGCTGACTGATGACTTTTCTGACTTGTGTTGGAGGACTGATGACATTAGTGACTTGTGTTGGCTGACTGATGACTTTTCTGACTTGTGTTGGCTGACTGATGACTTTTCTGACTGATGACTTTCCTGACTTGTGTTGGCTGACTGATGACTTTCCTGACTTGTGTTGGAGGACTGATGACTTTTCTGACTTGTGTTGGCTGACTGATGACTTTTCTGACTTGTGTTGACTGACTGATGACTTTCCTGACTTGTATTGGCTGACTGATGACTTTCCTGACTTGTGTTGGCTGACTGATGACTTTTCTGACTTGTGTTGGCTGACTGATGACATTAGTGACTTGTGTTGGCTGACTGATGACTTTTCTGACTTGTGTTGGCTGACTGATGACTTTCCTGACTTGTGTTGGCTGACTGATGACTTTTCTGACTCGTGTTGGCTGACTGATGACTTTTCTGACTTGTGTTGGCTAACTGATGACTTTCCTGACTTGTATTGGCTGACTGATGACTTTTCTGACTTGTGTAGGCTGACTGATGACATTGTTAAATTGCTGTTTGGCTGACTTATGACTTTGCTTACCTAGCCATTGCTGACTGTTGATCTAGTCTAAAGCTACTATTTATGCTAGTTTTGAAAGTGCAATATATTTGTTGTTTTAAATCGTCAGCTTTTTTATTATCATCTGTTTGTCATTTATGAATATTTTCACATTTTTAAATATTTTCATTTTATAAAATATATTTATGATTCTTCTATTATTTTTATATTTTCTAAACATCGATAGGTTAAAAAATAATTTTCTTTCTACAAAATCAGTGATTGATATCAACTATATTAAATTATCTTATTAACTAATCAGTATTCCTTATGTCTTGCATTGTAAAAAAATCAAACTAATTTATACTTGATCATGTCACATAAAATTTAACATGAAGATGGTTGAGCAATGGATTTGTTTACACCAAACATCTATCTTGCTGCACAACTTATTCAAATAAAGACCTCATACTGAGGCAATTAGAGTATTTTCTGTAAATGTCAGGGTTTTAGGCAACTTTTGGCCTGATACTGGTGGGGTGGGGGACAGGTTGTTGTTAGTTCTACCCCAGGCCATAGGGTTATTTTATGGTTTGCGGATATTGAGAAAAAAATGTTAAGTAAAAACATAATTAAAGGTTAATTCATTGCTAATTGGGTTGTGTGGAAATTAGAAAATCTAAACAATTACATATATTTTTTTAAATATGTGGTGTAGAATTAGTCTCACCTTCTACCATCCCCTACCTAGGGTTGTATCTATACCCTAGTCAAAACAAGTGGCCTACATTTTATTGTCATGATACCCCCCCACACACACACACACATCCCATTTATCCAACCTGATTACAAGAAATTAGTTTTTAAAATATTGAAAGTTGTATGCATGCTTGAGTAGCCTTGAGCACTGTTTGACTTTAATGTAAGCACTGTAAACTTTACATTGTAAATATTAATAATGTAAAGTTTACATTATATTTATATAAATGATGTAAATGTAAACATTGTAAGTACAAACACAAGGCAATGTGGCTTAGTTCTCTAGTTGTATTGAGTTGCTGGCAACATCATTATAGCTGACATTTTAATTCATTTACTGCTTTGTTAATTAATTAATTTCATTGCTGGTAGTAAATAACTGAATGCCATCCCAGTTCTTTTAATTTTTTCTTTAGTTGGCAAACCACTTTCCAGTTTATGAAAATTTATCATTTATAGGACATTCACTTTCCCTTTTCATTGTTTTAAATCTATGCAATAATTGCAAATCAAAACATGGAAATCATATCAAGTAATATTAAAATAAAATAAAAAGTATTTTACTGGGACCTTTAATATAATAAATATATACAATGGGTTTTATACATATTTTATCAACATGTTTAAAAACTTGAGTGAATTGTTTGATGTCTTGTTTCAAGCAATGGCATTTGTATGATGACAGTTTGACCAACCTTGTCCAATGGGCATGTGCTGACCTCTGTCTGAAATGTGGTCAACCACATGTATGATAGTACCATCCACACATATGTTGCTAGTTCAGATGTTGACCACTGTCAGGTGTGGTCAGCCACACGTATGATGGTACCAACCACACATATGTTGCTAGTTCATATGTTGACCACTGTCAGGTGTGGTCAACCACATGTATGATGGTACCATCCACACATATGTTGCTAGTTCATATGTTGACCACTGTCAGGTGTGGTCAGCCACACGTATGATGGTACCACGCTTATGTTGCTAGTTCAGATGTTGACTGACCACCCTATAAACACTGGGCATTTAGTAAACCTGCTACAAGATCTTGTAGTTAAATAACTTAGTGATTGGATGTATGAACTGTTTTATTGGTTTGTTTGATAAATTAATCAATTCTCACCCATAAAAAGCATGCTATGTGATCATTCACAAATATTCTAAAAAAATTATTTTTGAATTTTGGAACCTCTGTTGTTTGTTTTCACTCAAATCATTCATCATTCGCATGCCCGTGATATTTTATAAATCGTGCTATAAATAGAAATGTTTTTGTGATTTTAGAAATGGGAGAGTTTCCGACATTCCTAGTTTTGTTGTTAATGGTGTGTTCACCAACTGCTGCAGTGGATGTTAGCTGTACTTAATATATATATGTGTGTGGTGTGTACAGTTAGGTTTTTTGTGCACAACTTGATATATATATATATATATATATATATATATATATATATATATATATATATATATATATATATATATATTGTTAGGATTAGTTTACAGGTAGTTATGTACAGGTAGATCTGTGTGTGCAAATGGTTCTACATGTGCAGTTAAATTTGTGTACATGTACATCTATGTGAACAATTATGTATATGTTCACTGCTAGATCTATATATATATAGTTATGCTTATGTGTAGCTCGTATGTGTATAGCATGTTCTACCTGTACAATTAAGTCTGTGTACATCCAGGTCTATTTGTACAGGTAGTTCTGTGTTTATAATTGAGGTCTGTAAGTGCAATTGCATGTGTGTATATGTAAGTATGTGTACAGTTCCTTTGGTGTACAATGTAGATAATTTTTGCTGTGTTTCAAAACACAATGTCTTGTTATATTTACTGTTACCTATGCAATAATAAACATCCATCTGTTTTTAACCCTCTAACACATGCTCTTGTTGACTTGTGTGTCAGTCAGTCTGTCGCATTTTATTTGTATGGCAGCAGCATGTCATAATTAATTACAGTCTATTATGTAGTTAGTCTACACATATAGGCGCCAAGAGATAATTGTAAAATATTTTTTTACTAAATTCAAAAGTTTGGTTTTTATAACTCTTTAAGTGTTTTAGAAGTAATTTAGGCACTGCTAAGATTAAAGGTGAAATTCAGTAATGCTTTGGCATTAGCAGAATAAACCAACAAAAGAAAAACGTTTCCTAGAACTAGAAGCACATCTATTTTTATTGATGACAGGGAATTCCCGGGTATGGGAAGACGTCATAGTCTATATATAACACAACCGGGTCAGTGAAGCTTGTCCGAAGAAGAGATATTCTAATACAAGCGTTGACGTGGATTATTATCAGCTAATTATAGAACAGTTTTTTAAATCTACAAGAATACACCAAATGTTAATAAACGAATATAACATGAATTTTACAACACTTCAATGGGTAATTAATGTGTTACATAACTTAGCATGTTGTTGGGTACCGGCTAGTTAAAACACAGCTCTATAAGACGTCTGGCTTACTTCTGAGAACTTAATTAAGCAGGAAGATAACAGTGTCAGACCAACATGGTTGAGATCCTTCGTCTTGCTCAGACGCATACATAACACACTTAAGGGACGTAACCATAATATATACATATAATACAAAAGGACGTTAATTTACTAACAATACTTAACAATAAATACAATAACGAAACCAACAACACATACATTTAGTATGGAAAATAAGCCTACTACAAACATAATTCTAGGCAAAGTAACATAGCACAACATAGTTTTTAAACACTTAGCTAAAATGAGTCACCACAGCTGTCAATTACCACTGGCAGTAATTACTGGCAGCTGTCATTGTGAGTTTATGTTAATTAGGTCTTTACTTGGCTGTAAGTCTGAGCCGACTGCTGTTAATTTTGTTCACATAACACAAAGCCATAGCTACAGCCATAAAAGCAATACCACCTCCCACAGCAGCGAATGTGACAAAAAGCGGCAAACAACTAACTTCCTCCAGGACTGGTCTAGCATTATATCCGTTCATGTTTCCCCTAGTTCCGGCACTGGGATCTGAACACACACTGTCACTGGTGTTGCTGCACATTCTCTCGACCACCTGACCTACAGCGCAGTGAGAACACGGACTACACACCTGTCCTGACCGGAAGTAGCCAGGCACACACCCAACGATGACGTCAGACTGTGACGTGCAGACGTTCAACACGACCTCCAGTCTGGAGATGGCGGGAAGAGAGCACGGCCAGCAGACGGTAGAGTTGTGTGTCGTCTGATCCATGAACGTGCCGGCGTCACACGGGGCACACGTCTGTGTGTCTGGCACCAACTTCTGTCTGAGGCCACAACTTCCGCCGGATGTGGTCAGTGAAACGGTATGAGACCTGACGACAGTGGATAAAGCCAAAATCCACGTAATACAGCTCACGAATCGTATCAACCAATGCATTATTTTACACTTATAATAAAAATCTTTCTTTTTATATCAGTTGCTTTAAATATAAATGTTAAGTAATTCTATTTTTACAAAGAGAAAACTCTTGATTTTCAAACTATGCAAATGGCTGGGAAAACAAAGAGCTGAGTCCACAGCTCATCCACTGCTGCGAATTAAAGGCGAGTTGTAGAGATCCACCCAAACTGCAAAAGCGCTTGCTAGTCGAAATTCCCCACAATCGAATTTTCTAGCTGATCCGTCGCTTGGTTTGACCACATCCACTAAAATATTCGTTGTTTTTTTTTGTAGAAGTTTTCTTTTCCTGTTGAAATAAATACATTTAAATCTTATGCTAATTTTAATAGATAGCGCTAAATATATATTTTAATATATAGGCATGCATTTATTATTTTTAAAAATTGGAAACTCATAAAACGTTGTTTAACCTGTCGATTTATAATCGATCCAACCTCGTCGTAAAACTTTTTCGCGTATTCATACAAAAAATAATTGTAAATAAATATGTCTTCACACAAAAAATAATTGTAAATAAATATGTCTTCACACATACAAATAATTGTAATTAAATATGTCTTCACACAAAAATACTTGTAATTAAATGTATTCACACAAAAATAAATGTAAATAAATATGTCTTCACACAAAAAATAATTGTAAATATATATATAGTCTTCACACACACATAGTCTCATTAAATATATAGGTCTTCACAAAATTTGTTGTAAATAAATATAGGTCTTCACACAAAACTAGTTGTAAGTAAATATAGGTCCACACGAAAATAATTTAAAGTAAAAATATACCTTCATACGAAAATTGTCTAAAGTAAAAATAGACCTTCACACAAAAATGATCGGCAGTAAAACTATGCCTTCACAGAAAATGGTCTAAAGTAAAAAAAAAACGACCTTTACACAAAAATGGTTGCTACCGCCACACTAGATGTAAGACAAAATGTTAACTAGTTTAAACTAGCGTGAAGCACACGTGTCAAATTAATTAGATGTACAATTAAGTACCACCTTTAGATTAACCTACTGTCACGTAGCTTTATTTCCGTTGTTGTTCAAATAACCATCTGCCTCACTCAGCGACCAAGTGACGACGTTATTTTACATTTATTCTAGCGACCCGCCTTGCCACAGGCCATCCGGGTGCTATCATGCAACCATTATTCTGCCTCTAATCAACCTCTCTTCAACCGCCATCTTGTTATTAATATCATACGATAAATAATACTACGACAAGTTGATTGAGGAAAGGTGGTCTTTCGAGGCTAGGTAATGAAGTTTATTTCAACGGCAAGCCGAGCTAATTGACTGACTACTTGTGCGACATTGTGAGAAAATATATAATTAAAAAAACAACGGATGCATTTATTACACCATAGATAATTCCTTTCATTTATCAAAGTATACTTATCAAACACTAAATATTTGATTCCGAATACAAATAATGTTTTACACATGATATCAGTAAGTTTTACGCCCCTTCTCTCTCCCCCCCCCCCCCCCCCACCCGAATAAGAATTGGGAAAACAGTAGTCAAATAAATACGCGTGGTTTGTGAAAGTATCACACTTTACGCAATTATACTTCGTTGGATAATTTGACAGTTTTATCAACTGATTTACCTAAGGCAAATATCCTGCACCATCACACTGCATCCTCTGTATCTTCTACAATGTTGCAAACAAAATGACCAAACGCCTACTTTAGGTCTTGCTAATTACTGCATTGTTAAAAAATCCGACATATGTATAGATTACCAAAAGGACCAAACGACTACTTTAGCAAACTCGTCCAACGATTCACATCGTTAGCCACATGACACGGTGAGTAGATCGATGACGTTTTGTGCCTCTTCGTCACGCTACACTAGGCACATTAACGCCTGAATAATGTCGCAACAGGTGGGTCAATACAGGTGGTCTGTGTGTGGCGAATGTGTTTAACATTAGTCTTAGGTCAATGTGAAATTGTTTCGTTTGTCATTGATCACATAGTTTTACATTAGTCTTAGGTCTAGAATCTATGTGAAATTGTTTCGTTTGTCATTAATCACATAGTTTTACATTAGTCTTAGGTCTAGAATCTATGTGAAATTGTTTCGTTTGTCATTAATCACATAGTTTTACATTAGTCTAAGGTCTATGTGAAATTGTTTCGTTTGTCATTGATCACATAGTTTTACGTTAGTCTTAGGTCTATGTTAAATTGTTTCGTTTGTCATTCAACACATAGTTTTACATTAGTTTTAGGTCTATGTTAAATTGTTTCGTTTGTCATTGATCACATAGTTTTACATTAGTCTTAGGTCTATGTGAAATTGTTTCGTTTGTCATTGATCACATAGTTTTACATTAGTCTTAGGTCCATTTGAAATTCTGAGTTTATTTTTGATCACACAGATTTACAATAGTCTTAGGTCGAAATAGTTTCGTTTGTCATTGATCGCATACATGATTTCAATCGCTGATCATAGAATTGATTTCAGTTTATGATCCACTTATTTCACGAAAATGTCACAAATTTTCCAAGTAAACCAAAGAAAATCAATCACGCTTTCCCGTTTATTTCTTATGTTTTGCTTCCTGGGTAAATCCAAGGCTTAAATTTAGCTACATTGACTCGAATGGACAGTTCTGTTAATTATAGTTCATATTCAATATGTTAAATAGATCGATGTTTATAATCCTTTATACATTTAAGAAAGATACCGCAAACAAAGCAAGCAAAGATGAAAACATAAACAAACATAAACAAATAGCTGTTAAAACCTTGGCTTACCTGGTCCCTTCTAGTCTAGAACTGATTTTAGAAAATGTGTCTGAACTTTCTTAACGTTTACTGGTGTACACGTATTTTACGCTCTAATAATTCGTTACACCTATATATATATTCGCCTTGTAGATCTAGAAAACTATTGTGTAAGATTACGTAATACATTTTACAGTTGATAATATTTTTTTTAGAAAACACGATAACAGAACTAAAATCCGAAATGACTTATTTAAACACTATTTTAAGACACATACGAGGCTGTTCTTAACATATACGCCAATAGGCTTACATTTGTTTTAATTTGATAGATACAGGTGTAAATAATCAACTGTAAAGATAAGAGAGTTTATTCAACACATTGTGGCTAATTTACCCAACCAGTCTAGCCCTATCAGATAAAGTTTAACTCGTACACGAGAGTTAAGCTCAAACATAGTGAGGTTAACTAACAGTACAATAGAGTTTAACCCTAACACATTGCGTTTAAGTTAGGCAATACAGAGTTTAAACAGAGAACCCCGACACGGTGACTGTAGGAGATAGCTTAACATAAAAACACAGTAAGTTAATCAAACTGTACAAGATAGCTTAACCTAAACAGTTCAACTAACTTTCGAGTTATAATCAAACAGCTTGCAAAATCCGCTCTATCCACAGTGCAGCATAAATAAAATCTATGGGCAGCGGCTGGGTACAGATAGTGACTTGGACGCTTTAACA
This sequence comes from Physella acuta, assembly GCF_028476545.2. NCBI lineage: Eukaryota > Metazoa > Mollusca > Gastropoda > Physidae > Physella > Physella acuta. The sequence continues at coordinate 179,808 of NW_026731633.1, forward strand.
TAAGAAAATAGAACCCCAACGTACGCAAAACACGTTGATTTTTCTTTGATGAAAGATTATCTAAGGCATAATTGGGTTCCACGACAAAGTATCTCAGGAAAAAAATCTCGAACTAAATATTCCAGACTAAAATATTCCAGACAAAATATTCCAATGTTAAAACATAACATGGGTTTAACGTAGTTATAATATAATCGATACATATTATTTTAACAAACTTGGGCTAACATAGCGCTATTATAATTTAATTTTTATGTAGAAAAGCATGTTCAACTATTAGTTTAAGAGCAGTATGTCTTTTTGATACACGAATACACTTCTTATAGATTCCAGCTGTAATCTTTATATTTATAAAGACTTAATAAGCCATTACTAACTGTGTCTTAACATACTATCCGGTTGCTTCTAGATGTTCTAACATCTATGTATCATCAGTGTGACTTGTGGCAGATGTTCTAACATCTATGTATCATCAGTGTGACTTGTGGCAGATGTTCTAACATCTATGTATCATCAGTGTGACTTTTGGCAGATGTTCTAACATCTATGTATCATCAGTGTGACTTTTTTGGCAGATGTTCTAACATCTATGTATCATCAGTGTGACTTTTGGCAGATGTTCTAACATCTATGTATCATCAGTGTGACTTGTGGCAGATGTTCTAACATCTATGTATCATCAGTGTGACTTGTGGCAGATGTTCTAACATCTATGTATCATCAGTGTGACTTTTAGCAGATGTTCTAACATCTATGTATCATCAGTGTGACTTGTGGCAGATGTTCTAACATCTATGTATCATCAGTGTGACTTTTAGCAGATGTTCTAACATCTATGTATCATCAGTGTGACTTGTGGCAGATGTTCTAACATCTATGTATCATCAGTGTGACTTGTGGTAGATGTTCTAACATCTATGTATCATCAGTGTGACTTGTGGCAGATGTTCTAACATCTATGTATCATCAGTGTGACTTTTGGCAGATGTTCTAACATCTATGTATCATCAGTGTGACTTTTGGCAGATGTTCTAACATCTATGTATCATCAGTGTGACTTGTGGCAGATGTTCTAACATCTATGTATCATCAGTGTGACTTGTGGCAGATGTTCTAACATCTATGTATCATCAGTGTGACTTGTGGCAGATGTTCTAACATCTATGTATCATCAGTGTGACTTGTGGCAGATGTTCTAACATCTATGTATCATCAGTGTGACTTGTGGCAGATGTTCTAACATCTATGTATCATCAGTGTGACTTGTGGCAGATGTTCTAACATCTATGTATCATCAGTGTGACTTTTGGCAGATGTTCTAACATCTATGTATCATCAGTGTGATTTGTGGCAGATGTTCTAACATCTATGTATCATCAGTGTGACTTGTGGTAGATGTTCTAACATCTATGTATCATCAGTGTGACTTGTGGCAGATGTTCTAACATCTATGTATCATCAGTGTGACTTGTGGCAGATGTTCTAACATCTATGTATCATCAGTGTGACTTGTGGCAGATGTTCTAACATCTATGTATCATCAGTGTGACTTGTGGCAGATGTTCTAACATCTATGTATCATCAGTGTGACTTGTGGCAGATTTTCTAACATATATGTATCATCAGTGTGACTTTTGGCAGATGTTCTAACATCTATGTATCATCAGTGTGACTTGTGGCAGATGTTCTAACATCTATGTATCATCAGTGTGACTTGTGGCAGATGTTCTAACATCTATGTATCATCAGTGTGACTTGTGGCAGATGTTCTAACATCTATGTATCATCAGTGTGACTTGTGGCAGATGTTCTAACATCTATGTATCATCAGTGTGACTTGTGGCAGATGTTCTAACATCTATGTATCATCAGTGTGACGTTTGGCAGATGTTCTAACATCTATGTATAATCAGTGTGACTTTTGGCAGATGTTCTAACATCTATGTATCATCAGTGTGACGTTTGGCAGATGTTCTAACATCTATGTATCATCAGTGTGATTTGTGGCAGATGTTCTAACATCTATGTATCATCAGTGTGACTTTTGGCAGATGTTCTAACATCTATGTATCATCAGTGTGACTTGTGGCAGATGTTCTAACATCTATGTATCATCAGTGTGACTTGTGGCAGATGTTCTAACATCTATGTATCATCAGTGTGACTTTTGGCAGATGTTCTAACATCTATGTATCATCAGTGTGACTTGTGGCAGATGTTCTAACATCTATGTATCATCAGTGTGACTTGTGGCAGATGTTCTAACATCTATGTATCACCAGTGTGACTTGTGGCATATGTTCTAACATCTATGTATCATCAGTGTGACTTGTGGCAGATGTTCTAACATCTATGTATCATCAGTGTGACTTGTGGCAGATGTTCTAACATCTATGTATCATCAGTGTGACTTGTGGCAGATGTTCTAACATCTATGTATCATCAGTGTGACTTGTGGCAGATGTTCTAACATCTATGTATCATCTGTGTGACTTGTGGCAGATGTTCTAACATCTATGTATCATCAGTGTGACTTGTGGCAGATGTTCTAACATCTATGTATCATCAGTGTGACTTTTGGCAGATGTTCTAACATCTATGTATCATCAGTGTGATTTGTGGCAGATGTTCTAACATCTATGTATCATCAGTGTGACTTGTGGTAGATGTTCTAACATCTATGTATCATCAGTGTGACTTGTGGCAGATGTTCTAACATCTATGTATCATCAGTGTGACTTGTGGCAGATGTTCTAACATCTATGTATCATCAGTGTGACTTGTGGTAGATGTTCTAACATCTATGTATTATCAGTGTGACTTGTGGCAGATGTTGTAACATCTATGTATCATCAGTGTGACTTTTGGCAGATGTTCTAACATCTATGTATCATCAGTGTGACTTGTGGCAGATGTTCTAACATCTATGTATTATCAGTGTGACTTTGGCAGATGTTCTAGCATTCATGTATACCATCAGTGTGACACTCGGAAGATGTTCTAGCATTTATGTATCATCAGTGTGACAGTCGGAAGATGGTCTAGCTTTCATGTACTATCACTATCACTGTGACCCATTATAGAACAGCCCCGTTATAAATGTTCGTGACTTACGTACCCAAGTGTGTGTTAGATACGCTGGTATTATCACTCATTAAACGTCACACTCTGGTCAACATATATAAAAACTGTTCAATCTAGATTGTTCAAAACACCTTGTTTTGTAAAATATCCTTTTTTATTACAAAAAATAATAATTTTTGTATAAAAGCTAGGCAACATTGACGCTTTTGGCAATCCCCCCTCCCCCCCCCCCCTCCCCTTGATCAAGTGGACTTACTTGCGCACATTGGCTGTAGTTGGTGTTATCTTTAATTAATCATTTTTGGCGTAGGCGTAGCTATAGTCGTAGCCTTTAACATTGATTTTGACAATTGTATGACATTTATTTTCACTTTGTTTACAACATTATCTTGGAATAACCTATTCATTCATTCAAAGAGGTCCCTAGTCTCGTGTAAGAAGACATTTATGTTGTTATTTATTTACACTTCGATTTCAACATTAATTAGTACTAGCCTATAATTCTTTCAGGTAGGTCTCTAGCCTCATGTAAAAGGGGTTAATTGAAAAGTTCTGGCTTTATATGACCTATGCCCTTTTGATTATTAGCTAAATAAAGATTAGCTTATGTCGCCTCTCTAAAAGCCATTTTCTCTTCTTCTTTTCTTTTTTATAATGTAAATAATTTCCTTCAACAAAATTAAGTAATACGTGTCGACGTTTTGTCTTTTTGAAATAGTGTCCGCCCAAGAACAATGTGCAGTTGTTTTGTTTGTGTGTTTACTCTCCAAGCTGGGTGGTTGTCGCCTGCAGACATAACATTGGAACATGGTATCCTACATCTACATTCTTAGATCCGGAATCCCCGCTAAAAGTCAACCAACAATTTTACATCCTGCTCGACCTCTGTATAATAACCCCCCCCCCCCCCAACTTTGGTCAGTTTTCGGGAAAAAAATGTTCGCTTAAACGGGATAGCTAATTGATTAAAAATCGCATGGTGCTTTTTCCGATTTTATTGAAAGGAATTTCCAGAACGGCATTACAGTGTCACACAGGTAAGAATGTCCAGTAACTGTAACCAAACATTTTTATATCTGGCATTTCCGGAGTTACCTGACTTACCAGAATCTTGGTATCACGTCGAGTCGCATAAATAAACAAAAATAATATAAATAAATAAATACATATTCAAGAAATATTTTTTTTATAAAAGTTGATTTCTTTTTATATATTAGATCAGGTGTATGGGTGAACCAAGTCTAAAGAGAAAGGGCTCAGCATCACGCAGGTATATTTTCTTCATGGAACAAGCCAATCGCCAATACGCTCATAACACTAGATTTAGAGTTGTTTCAACACCACACCATGTTTAAATAACACACTGAGGAATGTGTGTACTGTTTTAACAGCAAGAACAGAAAGGCCTGAGAACGTTCATCAGATCCTTATAAAAAATTATACCCGATTGCCTAAAATAAACATACAATTCAGCAACCCCCACTAAAAAATAAAAATAAATGTCAGTGTGGGAAAGTAACAATGACAATGTATTTTCCCCCTGTAGTAGGGGACATAACCAAAATATTGTTCAATTTTTCTTACAACTGACACACGCCTATTAACACATTTTATTGAAAAAGATAAATTAACATGAAATGTTTATTCATAAATTTCCAATCTGCTTAATGGGCAAGAAAAAAGAAACACTTATTTCTATTAAATACCTATTTCTCAATGCAATTTTAATAGTGAATTTGGAATAAAGGTAAATTACTCTTTAGATCAAGTCAGCTTTATGTTCAAATACATATCTCAGTTTAATCTGCCAGCAAATATCATATTTCTGATCAATTTTAAGTTGTGTTGTTTTCTCTACAGATGGTCACTTAACGAGAACCTGATTATCTGCGAAGGAAGAACGTGTATTGAAACACAAGACAATGTTATATATTACACATAGAAAAATATCTACTAACTACCCTACGTAACATACGACAATGTTATATAAACTACATGCTTAGTAACACTACCGCGAGACCACAAATACCAGCCAACACGTCGTTATAAGCACGACGGAAGTGACAACACCAGTACATATTAGATTTAAAAAATAACAAAATTTACTAAACTCACTGATCGAAATACGACGCTTACAACAAGGCAGAGATCAGTAGCGTAGCGAATGGGGGGGGCGGGGGGGGGACATATGTCCCCGGGCGCCGACCTTAGGGGGGCGCCAAAATGGGTTGGAAAAATAAATTGAAAGGTTGAGTGGGGTGCAAATCGAAAGTTTGAGGGGGGGGGGTGCAAATGGAAATCTCGAGGGGGGGGGGGTGCAAATCGAAAGTTTGAGGGGGGGCTGCAAATCGAAAAGTTTTTCCCCGGGCGCCGAGAAGGGTCGCTACGCCTCTGGCAAAGATTACATCACATGAACCCACCTCATCTCAATTATAACAGCAGTAAAGAAATGTTAACATTAGTTACCTGTAAAACCTTGACCTCCCTACATCACTGACCTGGGTGAAGGTGTAATCAGCAAATAATGGACCCCAGCAGGCAATAGCAGGGAGTTAAACCCTCACCTCTGGGTAGGTATGTCAACTTTATGTACGGGCACTCTGGTACTTACAAGACAGAACACAGTGTGTTAGCGGGGATTAACTAATAAATAAATAGCAGAGCACACTACTAATTGTTAGTTTAAATTTAGATATTCAAATATAAGAAGTACCCACCACATACAAAATAATATTTTAAATATACCTATATCAGGTAGATGATTAACTGATAAAATCTGTTATTTATCAAACAGTTTTTAAATTAAAAAAAAATACTAATAAGTGTTCTTCAATAGCCTTTTTTAGTTATATGAACATTTTTCTTAACAGAACACTCAATAATATTAATTACATATATTTTTTAACATTTACAAGCAATTTGTAAATTTAGATTGAATTAATTTGACAATAATCTACTCGAAGAAAAACACCGACATAGTTGTAAAGACAATAAATTATTGGAAACACATTAGAGATCGATTTATGAAGTTAAATTTGACTTTACCATATTGCTCTGAAGATGCGGCACAGCAAATAACCAGAGCTAGCAAAAGTAAATACAACATTGTCATCATGCTGAGTGATAAAATGAGCTTGCAGTTTAAAAATAATCTTTGACAGTATGTGGGGTTAGGCTCTCCAGCAACCCCTTGATCTTAAGACTGAGCTAAAGTCTGAAGCAACAAATTGATCTTAAGACTGAGCTAAAGTCTAAATCAGATCTTAAGACTGAGCTAAAGTCTAAATCAGATCTTAAGACTGAGCTAAAGGTCTAAATCAGATCTTAAGACTGAGCTAAAGTCCGAAGCAACAAATTGATCTTAAGACTGAGCTAAAGTCTGAAGCAACACCTTGATATTAAGACTGAGCTAAAGTCTGAAGCAACACATTGATCTTAATGCTGAGCTAAAGTCTGAAGCAACACCTTGATATTAAGACTGAGCTAAAGCCTGAAGCAACAAATTGATGTTTAGACTAATCTAACAATGCGTCTGTCGTGTACTTAAAGCTAGACAATAATTTGTTATTAAATCGATATCACGCATTTCCTAATAGCCTGTCAACAGTACTTAGCCAACTAAATAGTCACGTCGTGATATTGTTGGGTCAGAGAGACACAAATGATCTAACTATCAAACATAAAGTTAAATAATTAGGTGGGTCTTGGGTGTGTTGGGTCAGATAATAACGATTACTCATGCTCTTTCAGTGGAGAGTTGCATAAAAATTGTGCACCAAGTGTTTCCTTGGTATAAAAATATAAAAATGGCATTTCAAAGCTCACGCTTGTATGAAAAGGTGCATCAGTTGAGGTCTTCTTCTGCGTTCTTAATTTTATTGTTAGTAGAGGTTCCTCCAACACAATTAAATATAGATCTACTGGTCAACTGGTTATGCATAGATACATGCCGTTGACTCCGATTTTAGCCTGCTTTTAGTTTTTGGATTTGCTTCCATAGCGTTTGTGCAACCAAGAACAATTTACAAGGCAGCAGCTGTTTGATTTTGGAGTTGTCTTTCCTAGAAGAGTTGCTGTCGCCTGCTGTCGAGCCTCATCAGAACAAAGATTTTATTTTCCGAAAAAATTAAAACTTTCACCGGCTAAGTTACGTCACTTGATTAATAGAGAGAAAAGGATTTATACCAATGTATGAAATTTCTTCTACTTAACCGCATTATGGGTATTTTAGAAACCTAAAATACAATAGCAATTCCTGTATGAAAAAAAAAAAACAACGTATACATCGTCTTTTTGAAAATCTCTTTTATTTTTATTCGAGAATGCATAATATATAGATTTTTAGTAACACAAGAATTTTGACCAAATGCAAATCCTAAAAGCAACATTACTTTTTTATTCATACATTTTCAATCCACTAAAAGAGACAGAAAAAATTAAACACTTATTCTATCAAAATACCTAGGCCTTATAATTTTAATAACTAGTGACCGTTGCTGATTAAAAATACACGTCTTTGTTTAATCAGTGAGCAAGCATGTTTCAGTTTATTTTATCTTTTTTTTTTTTCTTTCAGTAGACAGTCACGTTACAAAATCCAGATAATCTGCGCAGGAAGAAAATTATTTGGTTTAACTTTGATGAATAAATTAATTATAATTAATACAAAGCAAAGAGCATTTTAAGTAAACTTTATTTTGATAATTTATTTCAGGGAACAAATAAATTTCTATGGTAAATTTGGTCATATTTTAATAAATTTTCTATTAAATATTAATACTTTCGGGTCAATTTGTTTTTACAGTATCGCGTACAAAATATTGTTAACACAATATTTAATGCGCATGTGCGGAATTTCCTTATAATTTATGTTAGCCAATTGAATGGCGAAATCTCTCTTAAAATCTCTCTTAAACTTTAAGTCTCCATTAGCAAACTTTTCTTTGCCTTTTTCAAAATATACAAAGAAATTATCAAATACGTCCGGTCTTCAATAAAGTGCGACAAAAAACAAACTATTCACATCATATAGCCACAGTTATGTTAGTTACATCGCACCTAATTTTTTAAATATTTAATGAACCATCCAAAATTGTTCTTGTTGGGCTCTGAACTCGATAAATACATCACAGAAGCCCACATAATCTGATTTATCACAAAAAGCCAACGAATACATCATATAAGCCCACATAATCTGATTTATCACAACAAGCCAACGAATACATCATATAAGCCCACACTATCTGATTTATCACAACAAGCCAACGAATACATCATATAAGCCCACACTATCTGATTTATCACAACAAGCCAACGAATACATCACATAAGCCCACACTATCTGATTTATCACAACAAGCCAACGAATACATCATATAAGCCCACACAATCTGATTTATCACAACAAGCCAACGAATACATCACATAAGCCCACACTATCTGATTTATCACAACAAGCCAACGAATAGGCTACATCACATAAGCCCACACTATCTGATTTATCACAACAAGCCAACGAATACATCACATAAGCCCACACTATTTGATTTATCACAACAAGCCAACGACTACATCATATAAGCCCACACAATCTGATTTATCACAACAAGCCAACGAATACATCACATAAGCCCACACAATCTAATTTATCACAACAAGCCAACGAATACATCACATAAGCCCACACTATCTGATTTATCACAACAAGCCAACGAATACATCACATAAGCCCACACTATTTGATTTATCACAACAAGCCAACGAATACATCACATAAGCCCACACTATCTGATTTATCACAACAAGCCAACGAATACATCATATAAGCCCACACTATCTGATATATAACAACAAGCCAACGAATACACCACATAAGCGCACACTATCTGATTTATCACAAAAAGTCAACGAATACATCACATAAGCCCACAGTATCTGATTTATCACAAGAAGGCAACGAATACAACACATAAACCCACAGTATCTGATTTATCACAAGCCAATGAATACATCAAATTAGCCCACACTATCTGACTTATCACTGAAGCAACAAATAGTTAGCACTAGTTACCAGTAACACAGTATGCTGAGCTTACATCGTTACCGTAGATGAAGCTGTTAATTGCAAATGATGGCACCGAGCAGGCACAAGCAGGGATGTAACATATCATCTTTGACTACATCACCGTGTAGGTATGTCATCTTCCTATGGTGGCACTCTGACCGTTACAAGATTAAACACACTCATTGTTAACGTCTATATAGGAAGCTCAGCATGGCAACCAGATACATACATACACCTTTTTAGCTTAAAGTTTAAATAGTTTAGCCTAATAATAAAAAAGCAAAAATATTATACTCATTGTTAGATTAAATTTAAAAAAAAAGTTTAGCCTAAAAATTAAAAACTAAAATATTATACTAATTTTTACCTTAAATTAAAAAAAGTAAATTAGCCTAACCATTAAAAAAAAATGTCATACTTATTGTTAGCTTAAATTTAAAAAAAAGCTTAGTTTAACAATAAAAAACCGAAAAATACAACGGGTCGTTTAAATTGAAATATTTTAATCTCACAATTACCTGACACATACGAAATAAATCCATATCAGGTAGATAATAGAAGTTAAAATCGAACTTTTTTTAACAAACATTTTCAACACTTAACAATATTCTTCAAAACGTTATTTTCTATTTACATAAAAATATATATTTCAACTCTACACTAAAAATAATAGATTAATTCATATAAATTATATATATATATATATATATATATATATATATATATATATATATATATATATATATATATATATATATATATATACACACACACATATATATATATATATATATATATATATATATATATATATATATACACACATATATATATATATATATATATATATATATATATATATATATATATATATATATATATATATATATATATATATATATATATATATATATATATATATATATATATATATATATACTTTTACAAGCGGCATATACATTCTCATTAAATAAATTCGACAAGTATCTACTATAAAAAAAACGCCGAGACATATCCACTAGCAAAATCTTAAAGGTATAATGACAGAGTTCGATATAGGAGCTGAACTTGTACTTAACCATACATAGCTTGAACTGAGTCACCATAAAATACAAGAGCAAGCAGCAGTAAAAAAACAATTTTCATTTTCACTGTTGATACGACCTTTCAGCTAGAATCATCTTCAATCTGTCTGGGCTAAAGCTTAACCAGTTAAGTTCGTAAAATTTAATTTGAATCCGAACTACTGAGCCAATACAAAGTTATCTGGGTCGTAAGATTGTTCGCTCAGAGGAACGCAAATGATCTAACTATCAAACATTAAGTTAAATAGTTAGGTGGGTTGTGAGTTTGTTGGGTCAGAAAAACGCAAATGATCTAACTTTCAAAGATTAAGTTAAAGAATTGCAAGAACGTGTGTTGTTATAGTGGAGAGTTACGCCGGTATAAAAACGGTGCATCGAACGTTACGGCAGTATTACGATTTTCCTTAACGGCAGAAATATTAAGTGAGGAAAATGATATGATTGCAATATTGATTGGTGATCGTATGCACAAATTGCTTTCTAGATGTGTAATTTAAAATTTAATAGAATGCCTATTTAGATTTTGCTTTGTATCAGGTGCAAGGTGCAAGGGTCATGGGAGGTTGTATAAGGTTCGTCGGAGCCTGCATATGGCTACTGGGAGGTTTGTTAATGGGGGGACAGTTTACAGGGAGGCACGAAATAGGTAGGGTGATTAGTGGAGTATCGTAAATGGGTGGATGGTAAATGGGACGCAGATAATTGGTAGGGTTGTAAATGGGAGTACCGTAAATGGGAGGATGGTAAAGGGATGCTTCATGTGGTAGCAGGGAGGCGTAATTTAATGAATAAAACTAAAAAGTAGAGAGTTTACGGCGAAGGAATCGATACTCAACGGATCATTTTACCCTACATAATTCACGCGATACCCGTCCAACCGTTCATGTACAACAAGCAGTTTCATTGTCGGTGGGGAAGCCTTTAAGTCTAGATAAATAAATAACGTGTCATAACGTGTCATTGTTTCCTCTGTCGAATTTTACACATATTTTGTTTTCGCTAGTTTAAATCAGTAGAGGGGCGCCATAATGGGTTGGAAATATAAATTGAAAGGTTGAGGGGGGGGGGGGTGCAAATCGAAATATTGAGGGGGGGGGGGGGTGCAAATCGAACAGTTTGTCCCCGGGCGTCGGGAAGGGTCGCTACGCCTCTGGTTTAAATAAGTATTTTGATCTCTAGTAAAATGTTATAATATCTCCAGTTTACAATATTGACCTTTAAGTAATTTATATACTAGCTATGAGTATTTTAAATTATCACGTGATCGTCGAAATGCCTTACAAAAACGTTCGAACAACGATTGGATCTTAATATTTAGCTTTTTACATTGAAGGAGGAGTTGAGGCTACATTAACAATACAAAGAACATTTTTCTAAAATATAAAACCTTTCAGAGTACAAAACATGCATTAATATCTTAGAGGCCCAGATTGGTTTGACAAAATTGTTTTTTTCAATTGCTTGCGAAACAAAACCATTGAAAAGAAGATTGCTAAATAATTAAAACACTATTTTATCAAATAGAAGAGAATAAAATTTGTGGTAATAACAACCAAGTTAAAATCACGAACCATGCTTTAATTTAAACACAAACAAAGGTCTAGTTAAATGTGTATAGCTTTGATCTACAAAAACACAGAATGTAAAATTATATAAAACCATGTTTGAAGCAATGCTGATCAAACAGATAAGCACGTACAACCGTTTTGTTTTACGTTTTACAACTGTCCTTGGCTGTTGTTGATAGAAATGATTTGTTCTTTGATAAACGGTTACTGGGAAAGAAGAGATGAATGGTATCTTTATGGCATGCACTCAAGCGATACTTCGATTAGAATAGAATTATTGATACAAGCCATTCGTATTGATTCATGTGAACAACGGGCCGGTAACCAGAGTATTATAATGTCATTGTACCATTATTTGAGCACAATGTATAGACTTGGGAAAAGCTTTTGCTGCGATAACTACTTTTTAAAAAACTGACATAGATAAAATTGTGTGTACAATTCGATGGCGATAAATTGCTTTTTATTATAATGGATATATTGATTATTATGATTTTTTCTGTATACGGTAATTAAATTTTGTCTTAACAATAATGTTATATTCATAAAGGTATATAGATATTTACATAATATTCTTATGCGTTTGAGATACATAAAACTATACACATAATATATTTACGTATCTATACGAATTAATTTGATTATTCATACATATATACATATCGATATACATACAGAAATAAATAATAATATGTTTACATATCTGTGTCAGAGAGTAAATCCATTTCCACATTCAAATCCACATCCACAACCCACTCTCATAATCATTATCATTCCCATTCCTATCTTCTTATCTCTAGTTTAATCTAATATATATATATATATATATATATATATATATATATATATATATATATATATATATATATATATATATAAATATATATATATATATATATATATATATATAATTTTATTTTATAACGTTCTTTTCTTTTTGTTTTTCTCTTTAAACCGTAAAGTAAAAATTGCGGCGTGTGATGTAAACTACGAAGAGTACGTGTCGAGGAACTCAAGTGAACTGACCCTCCTGCCATTGGATACAACATACACGGTCAAGAGTGAACTGATGTGTGCTGCCAAATGTGCCGAGATGACAAACGTGTGTTATAACTTTATGTACACGACAACCAGTGAAACATGTGCACTGGGTGAGTAGAGAAATGGTGCTGAAATAAGTAGGCTGACAACTGGAACTACTTTACTATCTGCGTGACTCCATACACACACACACACTCACACACACACACACATACACACACACACATATATATATATATATATATATATATATATATATATATATATATATATATATATATATATATATATAGGTGTGCTTATTTTAATTATTTCTAAATTAATTGCTATAATTAAATTATATATATAATCATATCGCAGGCCACTGGCTTCTGCCCGTGTCTGCCCTCAACACGTCCCAACCAGCAAGCACCACCAGACTTTACAGCAAGGGAATGTACTGCAATGTACAAGAGTTGGTGACGCCTGTAGGAAATGGGAGGATGAGTACGTGTAACACATCGGCTTGTTTAGGTTGGTACGACTAAATCGTCACGTGACATTAAGTGGCTAGTGATTTTGACGCGTGGAAAATGTTTTTATTGCGCAATACAATAGCACATCTTAAATGAAACTTAAATAAAGCATATTTACCTACTGTGATAGCTTTTAAAAATTCATTAGAAATTAACACCTAAAAACAAAAAACACGTATCTTTGATAATTTATAAAATGTATTTATTATTTACAAGGATTTTATAAGTTACGTTATAGAAAAATTGACTTCAGTATTAGAGAAATAAATTTAACTTGGTCGACATTCTATGCATAAATACTAAACTATACATATACATTTATTAGCCCTAATTAAATATTTAAGAAAATATATCAAATAAGTAAAGGTAACATTTCTTGTTTTATGTGTTCCCAGGGATGGTAAATGTAAGCAAGGAGCCAGTTCTTGTAGCCAAAAGTCCAGACGTCTACAGATCCTGTAAAGATGTGAAGAACTCCACAAACCCAAGACAACTGGTTCAACTGTCGTCTGGTCTTGTCGTCATGTGTGACACAGTGACAGATGGAGGGGGCTGGACAATTTTTCAACGTCGTGTCACTGGGATCGTCGATTTCTACAGAAACTGGACGGAGTACAAGAACGGCTTTGGCGATTACGGCATTGGTGATTTCTATCTGGGCAATGAAAACATTTACTGTCTTAGCTTAAAATACCCCCACGAGATTCGTTTCGATATGACTTACAAAGGAAACAACTATTACGCCCGTTATTCTTCTTTTAGCTTTGGTTCAGAAAGTCAGGGTTATGAAATATCTGTAGGGGTTTATTCAGGCACGGCCGGCGATTCTTTTACTAAGAAAAACAACAACCAGAAGTTCAGCACGTATGACGTGGACAACGATACAAATTTAGGTGGAAGCTGTGCTGTCCAATACCACGGCGCCTGGTGGTACGGCAACTGTCACGAAGTCGCCCTGAACGGCGTCTGGGGAAGTAAAAGCTACAGCATGGGACTGAAATGGTATGCCATCACAAACTCGTACGACAGTGTCAGCAGCTGCGAGATAAAAATAAGACCGTTAACATAGACCCGAGTCTCACACATATTTGTCACTGAACTCGCCTGAACTTTAAACACGCCCTTACATTTCTTATCCACACAACTCACCAACTCTATCAGCAGCCCATAGCAACCATCCTTCTACATCACAACCCCACTACCCAAGTCACCAACTCTAACAGTAGCGACCATCCTTCTACATCACAACCCCACTATCCAAGTCACCAACCACCGCCGATTGCCTGCGCCACTGCTACATAACTAAAGAAAATGATCTATGATTTAAATATCACATCCATTTTCGGAAAAGCACACGCGAAGTTATAAACAAACAAGACCTTTCAACACCTAATGTCTATATCTCATAAAATCTTTGCTAAAAAACTTACTAACTCTCGCCACCTACAATGTGCACTATTACCAGCCGGTTTTTTTTTCTTTCGATCATATGAATTTCATGAATTGCTAACTTGAAACTGAGCGGGATGCGAAGGGGGGGGGGGGGGGGGGGGCGGGATCATTTTAACTTTCCATAGGGCGTGTCACTTGTTAAAGAATGTACTGTCTATACGAATAACATTCTCTATCTTCCCCAGGGACGGTACACGTAATCTGTTCGCACCACCCTCCCCCCCCCCCCTCGACCCTACGACCCTACCCCGGAGATATGTCCAAAAAAAAAAACGCCGTCATCTAAACACTGCAAAAAATGTCAAATTTTTAGCTGTGAATTATAAATACCCCCATTGTGAAAAGTTTCGACTTTTTTTTGTATTTGTGGAAAGAGTGGAAAGAGAGACGTTTACACCTTAAAACTTTTTAATTAATTAGAGTTTTAAAACAATTTTGTAATTTTAAGAAAAATGCATGAAACAAATGCTTACTCAACTATTCTAGATTCAAGCAAATATCATGCCAGTACCATTTAGATTTCTGCGTGTCTTTTAAAGAACGAGAGGAAAAAAAGTTAGTTATGTTTAGTTGAAAACCAGTTTCTACAAATACACAAATATTTCACCCACTTCAAACCGTTTTATGACTCTCAAAATTTCGTCGGTCCTGAATCCTGATGCAACTTAGAAAACTGCTCTATTTACATTTGTCCTAATATTTTTTTCATATGAGTACGTCGAACAATCTACATATTATAAACTAATATTTTTTACATTACTTCAATTAATAATTCATTTATAACCAATTAATATTGTATAGATGTTTCGTTGATATAGATGTGCTGGTGTATAATGATGTAATTAGAACAAATCAAACACCGAGTTAGTGAACGAAACAACCAAATAAAACACTGAAAAAGCCACAAAGAACTGTGTGAAAAAGAATAATTCTTTTTACATTTTATCTTTCTGTGTAATTGGGTATTTTTTGTTTGGTAATCCAGAGAGGATTTAAGAATATCCTTTATGTTAAAGTTGTGTTTTTGCATATTATAATAACAATGATAATTTTTTTAAATGCTAATATCAAAATCATTTTTTCTAATCACCTTTGTTGGATTGTTAGTTATATAGGTCAGCTCCCTAAGATACATTTTGTTTAACAATACTACAAAGAAATTGAAATTTGTAGTTTAAAATTGAAAACAAAACATTTTTTAAGCCGGTTGTCCAACAGGTTTGCAGCAATCGTTCTACTTTTAACAATGAAACGATTATACAAATAGTTTTTCTTGATTTCGATTTGTTTTCTCTATTTATAATGGCGTTGTCATCAAATATTAAAATGTTAAAGATATTTCTGTATTTTATTTATTCAATGTGTTATAATTTTTAAAATTTAAATGGAAAATAAATGGAAAAAAAAACAGGTATCCGCTTTATTTATGCTTACACACCAAAAAAAAAAAAAAATAATAAAAAAAAAAACAGCGAGGTTAATCATATATCAAAAACAAGAAATTTTATTCATTCGATTGAATATTAAAATACATTTTGTTACGTCCGGCTATAAAATGACCAAAAGTACTAATTCGATATCAAGTCTCTCTCGCGGGATAAGCCTAACTAACCGCTATGACTATTTTTACTATTAAGTGACCTGGGCTTAACTGTGAGAACCGCGAAAGAAAGAGACAATGTCACATATAGTGCTACAAGCCAGAGTTACCCTTAAGTTGAAGGGACACATTTCCCACGTGTGAAAATCCAAATCTACGTGTCGGGAATTGAAAACAAGTTATGAGCCGGCGCTTCAACATTTCGACAGTAACAACATCAGACAAATTGTGTTGAGTTGATGTAGGTGAAAGTTAAGGGCATCTGTTGTTAAACTGCTAGTCTGTTCAACATTAAAAAAATAAATGATTCTAAACATTGGATTGCTGTCAGGTTTTGGAATTTTAATTTTTTTAAATAAGCTCTAAGTACGTTGACCCACATAATCCTGTGTGATACAGAGTGCCGGTTCAACATTAAAACTAATTACAATTATCAATAAGATAAACTACGCCGTCAGACGCTGTTTTTTATATTGAAATAACAGACATAAAATATCCTTAATTATGTCAACCAATAGAACAGGATTATTTTTGTATAGCAGCATGTCTGATAACGTTATAGAGTACATGTGTGCGTGGTTATAAATACATGACAGGACCATTTATACAATGAATGTACATTCATCTATCACCACAATATCTAAATAGAACATGTTCCACCACGATAACTACATACAACATGTACCACCACGATAACTACATACAACATGTACCACAACGATAACTACAAACAACATGTACCACCACGATAACAACATACAAAAATTACCACCACGATAACTACAAACAACATGTACCACCACGATAACAACATACAACAATTACCACCACGATAACTACAAACAACATGTACCACCACGATAACAACATACAACAATTACCACCACGATAACTACAAACAACATGTACCACCACGATAACTACATACATTCTGTGCGTCAATGACCTCGACAACCACTACCATACTTTATACCATGCATAGCTTGTGCGATACACTATTATATAAATACCATTTATATACACGTATGAGAACTTTTTTCTATAGATACCGTTTCGACCCATAGGAGCCTTACATTTATAAACTTTTAACAACTTTGCCATGAAACCTTTGTTAACCCGTTTAGACATATAAATTATTCATTGCTGACAGCCAAGTCATGACGTTTGCTTGACGGGTCATTGAACTTTTAGAAACACCCGTTGGCGTGGAACAATGTGCCTAACCAGCGAGGCATTGAACAACTTTTAACAAAAGAGTCAACTGATTTTTTTTGACTAACTCCTGTACACAAAATTCTCCATTGATAATTATATTTACATATCAGATAGCTCATTGGAAACAGCTGATAATTACATCTTAGCTTCGTACATTAAAATTCTTAGTAATTAATTATCATTATGCACATTTAAAACGAATTGTGATTATATATCAGTTAGTCCATTTGTCACTAAAGGGAATAACATATATAATTTTGTATCTTTGAAACTTATTGTAATTTTAAGTCAGTACACATCAAACTACCATTTTACACAAATGAAAAAATAAGGAATTATTGGACGCATTTCAAACAAATTGTTAATGGACGCCAGCGAGAAAAGTCTCAAAGGTATTAGAGAGGTCCATAAATTAATGTAAAAATCCTGCACGGCGTAGTTACAATTAATATGGTTATAAAATCCTGCCTGTCTGGTTTTTTTCGGACTTTACTGAAGATTGGATGTATCTGATGTTTTTAATATTTTCGGTAACTAAATAAAAATTAAAAAAAAAAGCAATAACAATTTGGTTTTCACGTGTAATATCGAAATAAACAATGGCATCCTGCTATTCGATAGGCCGCCATAAATTTTTTTGTACACATTGTAAGCTAAAAAAAAGAAAAACTAGGTCATTGGGTTTAAATTTGCATTGTTATTTAAAAACTTGATCTGCAAAGTTTTGTAAACAAATAGTTATCGATCACTAAGTTACTGTACAGCCAATCAATATTTGTCTTACGAAAGTAAAACATCCGGTTATAACTTAGGCTTGATGAAAATAAATAGAAATGTAGCCTTAAACTCAACAAATTATTTTCAAGTTCTCTGGATTTGCAACTTTTATAGCATTTATTCTAAAAATATAAAATTTCTAAATTAATTTTAGGCTTAAGTTTTTTTTTTTTTTTTTTTTTTTTTTTTTTTTTTTTTTTTTTTTTTTACGGTCTAAATCTAAAAAGCACGTTTTTATTCCATGTCAACAACATTATGGAATGAATCTCGTCAACTCGCTGGTGTCCATTAAATGTCGTGTTGGTAGATATGAAACTAATGTAAATGCAATTATTTGGCAGATTTAAAGTGTATTAGGCTAGAATAGAATGAAACATTTTTCCTTGTCTATAGCATGTGATAATTTGGTACACAAGACCATACATAATTTTAGGAAACTCAAACATCGTGTCGCGATTTAAAAAAAACAAAAACAACTAGACGACCCAGTTTCCCGTTGGAAAACGGCCTATCTGGTGCACTGCACAATATAAACAAATATCCTATTACACCCACCCCACAATTTATAAAGTCTTTTGACTCGAAACGAATCAGTCTTCTTAGATCCGAGCTCCTGCCACATTTCTTTGGGACATCCATTTATCACGTCCATAGGAAAGTAAAGTTTTGTGGACGCCTGGGTGATGGGGTATTTAGGTTGGTTTGGTTGTAGTTTTCACTAACCATTTAGAACATTTGCATATTACTACACAAAATACAAACAACGTTGATATATATTTTTCATCATCAATAACCTTTTTTTTTCATAATTAAATTCTCAAACTGATTCATACCCTTATAGTTTAAATTAAAACACAAGCCTTACTTTCACTACTTACAACATTTAGGTCAGTTTGCTCACTTCATCTTAGGCTGATTGTCACGAGTTTAAAAGACAGGGAAACACAATAGACTGTGAAGTTAACCTTTTTTAAAAAAGACGATTATATTATATATAATACGACAGGTTTTACATCGCAAATAAACGCATAATGTATAAGCGAGAAATTAATTTATTTTTTAGTAATATTTTTGTAGGATTTTTTAAGATAAGAGCATCTAGATGATGAATAGGTTATTTAAACTCATCTTACAAATTTTCGTCCTGGATTAAATATATTTTATTTAAAAAAAGGCAAAGTGTTTTTGTAAGCTTAGGAAATAAATACAATGAATACATTTTTTTAATGTCTACATTAAATGTAAACTTACTGTTTTTGTTTACAAAAGATTTGCATGACTAAAAACTATAGCGCGTCAAATTATCATGATAATGCGCTTATAGTACTACGGAATAGTAGTAGGTTACCTTGCTATTTTTTAATAAAATTTTAATTGATTCATAAAATTAATCATACATATACATATGTCAAATTTGTTGTCAGTTTGCATTGTCATGTTATCTTGACCCACAAGTAAAGTTGAAAACGAATCGATCAGTTTGAAATTTTGCCCGCTCGTTTCGAACTAAGACGACAGTCACAAATCACGAGGGACAGACTGTGGAAGCAATTTAAGTAATAGCTTGTAACACATAAATAATAATTGTAATACACTTTAGTTGCATAAATAGTGACACTTATCTATAATAATAGTTTCGCTGTCTGTCTATCTATCTATCTATCTATCTGTCTGACAAGAACGCTCTAGAGAAAAGACAAGCAATTTAAAAACATGCATAGTAATTCGAAAAACGAAGTATGACGTCGACACATTTAGCGCACAGAGTAGAAAATAATCTCACAGTAATATAATGACGTCATTGATTCTGGCGTAAATATTGAATAAAGAGGAAATGTTGTCTAATCTAAGTGGTTTGCGTGAAGAGTTTCTTGCATACAATTCTTCGGGTAGGGGCGAAGCCCCACCCCCCGCGTAAGAACGTCTGAGCCCCTCCCCCTCCCCAACTCAAAAGAAATTTCCTCATCGATACTCTATAATAAAATTACCGCCTAATTAATGTGTCTAATCTAAAAAGTGGTTTTCTTGCAATGGGACGGTAGACATGATTTTTTTTTGGGGGGGGGGGGGGTGGAGGGGTTGGGGGGGGGGGGGGAGTGTGTGTGGGGGGGTGGGTGGTGTGTGGGGGTGGGGGGGGGGGTGTGGGGGGTGGGTTGGTTTCAGTGTTTCTTTCAGACTTTTTCCTCCCCGGAGAGGGGTGGGGGGTACTTGAAATTTTCGGGGGCGGGGGTAGAATTTTCTGGGAGGGGGCGGACACTGGAAAAAGTATATAATTATATTTCGTTGAATGGGACGGTAGACATTTTTTTTTGGGGGTGGGGGGTGGTGGAGGGGTGGGGGTGGGGGTGGTGTGTGGGGGGGGTGGGGTGGGGGGGGGGTGGGTTGCTTTCAGTGTTTCTTTCAGACTTTTTCCTCCCCGGAGAGGGGTGGGGGTACTTGAAATTTTTGGGGGCGGGGATAGAATTTTCTGGGAGGGGGCGGACACTGGAAAAAGTATATAATTATATTTCGTTGAATGGGACGGTAGACATGTTTTTTTTTGGGGGGGGGGGTGGGGGGCGGTGTGTGGAGGGGGTGAGGGGTGGGGGTGGGGGGGGTGGGGGTGGTGTGTGGGGGTGGGGGTGGTGTGTGGGGGTGGTGTGTGGGGGGGTGGGTTGGTTTTAGTTTAGAGAAAAGAGACAGCACTATCAGCCTAGCGCCCGTTGTACCCTTCCTCAACGGGCCATTTTTCTCGTCTATAATAATAGTTTCGCTGTCTGTCTATCTATCTATCTATCTATCTGTCTGACAAGAACGCTCTAGAGAAAAGACAAGCAATTTAAAAACATGCATAGTAATTCGAAAAACGAAGTATGACGTCGACACATTTAGCGCACAGAGTAGAAAATAATCTCAAACCCAGAGAGTGCACAGTTATATGACGTCATTGATTATCGTGTAAACATTCAATACAAAGGCAATTTGGTCTAATCTAAGTGGTTTGCGTGAAGAGTTTCTTGCATACAATTCTTCGGGTAGGGGCGAAGCCCCACCCCCCGCGTAAGAACGTCTGAGCCCCTCCCCCTCCCCAACTCAAAAGAAATTTCCTCATCGATACTCTATAATAAAATTAATGTGTCTAATCTAAAAAGTGGTTTTCTTGCAATGGGACGGTAGACATGTTTTTTTTTGGGGGGGGGGGGGGTGGAGGGGTGGGGGGGGGTGGTGTGTGTGTGGGGGGGTGTGGGGGGGTGTGTGGGGGGTGGGGGTGGTGTGTGGGGGGTGGGTTGGTTTCAGTGTTTCTTTCAGACTTTTTCCTCCCCGGAGAGGGGTGGGGGTACTTGAAATTTTCGGGGGCGGGGGTAGAATTTTCTGGGAGGGGGCGGACACTGGAAAAAGTATATAATTATATTTCGTTGAATGGGACGGTAGACATGGTTTTTTTTTTGGGGGGGGGGGCGGTGGAGGGGGGGGGGGGTTGGAGGGGTGGGGGGTGGGGGTGGGGGTGGGGGGGCGGTGTGTGGGGGGGGTGGTGTGTGTGGGGGGTGGGGGTGGGGGTGGGGATGGTGTGTGGGGGTGGTGTGTGGTGGGGGGTGGGGTGGTGTCTGGGGGTCGGTGGGGGGGTGGGGGTGGGGGTGGTGTGTGGGGGGGTGGGTTGGTTTTAGTTTAGAGAAAAGAGACAGCACTATCAGCCTAGCGCCCGTTGTACCCTTCCTCAACGGGCCATTTTTCTCGTCTATAATAATAGTTTCGCTGTCTGTGTATCTATCTATGTATCTATCTGACAAGAGCGCTCTGTCTGACAAGAACGCTCTAGAGAAAACATAAGCAAAAATTCTATCTGACAAGAACGCTCTAGAGAAAACACAAGGAAATTAAAAACATGCATAGTATTTCGAAAAACGAAGTATGACGTCGACACATTTAGCATAGAGTTGAAAATAATCTCAAGGCGGAAAGTGCACACAGTAATATAATGACGTCATTGATTATCGCGTAAACATTGAATAAAAAGGAAATGTTGTCTAATCTAAATGGTTTGCGTGAAGAGTTTCTTGCATACAATTCTTCGGGTAGGGGCGAAGCCCCACCCCACGCGTAAGAACGTCTGAGCCCCCCCCCCCCTCCCCAACTCAAAAGAAATTTCTTCATCGATACTCTATAATAAAATTACCGCCTAATTAATGTGTCTAATCTAAAAAGTGGTTTTCTTGCAATTTCTTTAATGCAATTCTTCGGGTAGTGGCTAAGCGCGACACCAGTGTTTCTTTCAGACTTTTTCCTCCCCGGAGAGGGGTGGGGGTACTTGGAATTTTCGGGGGCGGGTGTAGAATTTTCGGGGAGGGGGAGAACACTGGAAAAAGTATATAATTATATTTCGTTGAACGGGACAGTAGACATGTTTTTTTAGAGGGGGTGGGTGGGGGGTGGGGTGTGTGTGTGTGTGTGGGGGGGGGGGGGGGTGAGTGGGGGGTTTAATTTAGACTTTTTCCTCCCCGGAGAGGGGTGGGGGTACTTGAAATTTTCGGGGGCGGGTGTAGAATTTTCTGGGAGGGGGCGGACACTGGAAAAAGTATATAATTATATTTCGTTGAATGGGACGGTAGACATGTTTTTTGGGGGGTGGGGGGGTGGGGTTGGGGGGTTGGGGGTGGGGTGGTGGTGTGTTTTGGGGGGGTGGGGGTGGGGGGGGGGTGGTGTGTTTTGGGGGGGTGGGGGGGTGGGGGTGGTGTGGAGGGGGGTGGGTTGGTTTTAGTTTAGAGAAAAGAGACAGCACTATCAACCTAGCGCCCGGTGTATCCTTCCTCAACGGGCCATTTTTCTCGTACATCAAATAATAGCCGAGGAAAATCGGAAATTTATATTGAAAATGTATTTAATTCTTAAAATATTTATTGAACTTTCGATTAATTCAAATGTGATGTTACATTGCAATTTCATCTTGTCTATACCACGCGCAGTGTGGCGTCGCTAGGTCGGTTGTCACCCGGTGCGGCACCTCCCCCCACCTCCGAAAAAACAAAGTATATTTATCTCTCTCTCTCTCTCTCTCTCTCTCTCTCTCTCTCTCTCTCTCTCTCTCTCTCTATATATATATATATATATATATATATATATATATATGTATACATACATATATATATATACATATATATATATATATATATATATATATATATATATATATATATATATATATATATATATATATATATATATATATATATATATACATATATATATATATATATATATATATATATATATATATATATATATATATATATATATATATATATATATATTACTATTTAAGTCTAATTTTGATTTCACAACTGTCAACGCTGCTGTAGGATCCCGTCAGTGTGTACCAGTTTAGGCCTGTGCCATATACAGTACTGCCCCAGATGCCGTTCAGGTGGGTGTGGTGACAGTTTGCGTACCACCACCCTGCATGATAAAGGGCGGCACAACTTCCGGTAGTATCGATATCGTTATCTACGTCATAGGTGCTGAAATTCATGTTGTTATTTAATGTGGTGTGAGAATCCCCGGCCGTTCCCGAGTAACCACTTACATACATTCTGTAACCCTGGCTTTCTGAGGAAAAACTAAAATTAAAATAACGAGCGTAATAGCTGTTTCCATTGTAAGACATATCGAATCTTTTTTCATATGAATACTTTAAACCAAAACAGTAAATGGGTTCATTTCCCAGATAGAAATCACCAATGCCGTAATCTCCAAAGCCGTTCTTGTACTCCGTCCAGTTTCTGTAAAAGCTCACCAGTCCAGAGACACGACGTTGAAAAATTGTCCAGCCCCCTCCATCTGTCACTGTGTCACACATGACGACAAGACCAGACGACAGTTGGACCAGTTGTCTTGGTTTTGTGGAGTTCTTCACATCTTTACAGGATCTGTAGACGTCTGGACTTTTGGCTACAAGAACCGATTGGTTTCCTATATTTACTGAACCTGTGAGTAACAATGATTTAAATTTTCTGAAAAATTTGTATTGATTGTTTGGCGTTAAAAAAATGTAAAGAGCGGTTCATTGGTCACCTCTTTCAATCTTTCAGTAGAATTATAAAGATTGTCAATTTTCGTGAAAAAATCGTTTCAGAAGAAACTTTGCTGTAAAGCTATTGGAAGGGGGAAGGTGAGAATTAGGTAAGCGATTAAAAATTCAACCAATCGCCAGCATTATTGTCAGAAGCGGTCAATTATTTAATATTTATTTAATATTTAATATACTTGATATTTAAGTAATATATTCAATTAAATCGAGCTTCTTCTTCATCTTCGTTCTTAATTTTTAGTGTTTGAGGGAATCGAGCCTTATCTAACAGAGGGTTGAACTCGAGACTTTTTCGATTTATCAATCATGAGCTTTTGCCGACTCGACCACGCCTCCCTCACAAATAAGGACACGTGTCAACTGGTTATGTGCCATTGAGGCCATTGACTCCGATTTCAGCCTGCTTTTCTTTTGGGATATGCTTCCATAGCCTTTGTTCAACAAAGAAAAAACTACAAGGCAGGAGTTGTTGAATTTTGGAGTTGTCTCTCTTGGAAGAGCGGCTGTCCCCAGCTAACGAGCCTCATCTGCTCGAGGGTTTGAACTCGAGACTTTTCGGTTTAGCAACCATTAGCTTTACCGACTCGACAACGCCGAGCATAATAAGTAGTTTTAGGGTATGTTAATGAATAGAGAGTTTGATGACACAAATGACGAGGGTTCGAAACCCTGGTTCGACAAACTTTATGATATACAATTTTTAAAAATCTGCAAATTGTAGAAAACTGGAAATAAAGCATCGCTCAAAAAATGGAAAAAACTTAAGTATGAAATCTATAATGTATCAATCAAATTCCATCTACTAAACGTTATCGGATTTTCAGAAAACAGAAATAAAATACCAATTCTATTTAGCGAAAATCGATACAAGCTATATTGTGCGACATATAACAAGTATCATATCCAACTAACTTCCTGAAATGTCAATGAAGCTATCGTGAGAAAACACGAACATTTACATATCTACATAAATCAAGATTTTTAAAACTGGTTAATTCATAAACGTTTATTGCTCCACTTGATTGTGTGCATAATACCTTACTTCTCGCTATACGAAAAAGTAAAACAAAAAAAACCTCAGAAGGGATTAGCTGAAATTTAGCGATTCTCATTTTTAACTACAGTAAATTAATTTTGTAAGAGAATAGCAGGAGTTATTCAAGGGGAGAACATTTTCACTTTCTGTGGTTTTTGGATTTCAAATTCTTACAATAAATTTTAATGATTTATTGTGACGAACCTCCCTGACAGGCCGCCGTGTTACACGAATTCATCCTCCCATTTCCTACAGGCGTCACCAACTCTTGTACATTGCAGTACATTCCCTTGCTGTAAAGTCTGGTGGTGCTTGCTGGTTGGGGAGTGTTGAGGGCAGACACGGGGAGAAGCCAGTAGCCTGCAGATAAAACAAAAACAATTCATCTTCACTAATAAAATACGTGACAACAAAAACATAAAGTCAATATTCAAGGAAACTACGTTTTCTTCGGTTTAAAATGTCAAAGCATTCGCGATTCTTAACTACACAATCAGGAAAATGTACGGAAGTTTAACCTTTTTACTTGTTTTTAAATATTTTAAATATTTTTTTGTGAATGACTCATTCACTAAACCACTATTATATGCAGCAACGTTTGTAGAAATATGCAAAACAGCAACAACTATCTAGGCGTCTTCCATTACATATGACGCTTCTATGTATTCTCTATGTAGAAGCAATAAATATTCAAAATATAATTCAATAATTAGTCCACATTTTGATTAGGACAAATAGAATGGGGGGGGGGGGGGGAGGTTGTAATTACATTTACATGAAATGGGGCAAAATATTCGTAGTTTAGTTCAAAGTAAATTAAATCTATTTTACCGAATTGTTTTATTTGAAATATATATTATTATTTTCATTACATTTCAGTCCTGAATGCAGTGATAATCCTGCATCAGACCACAAACATGAGCTATCCTCAGTAGCCGTGTTTGAAACTAATACAAAGTGTTAGCCAGTCAGGAGCCAGTTTTACGATGATGAACTGTTTGTAAAAGCAGCCATTTAATTTCAAAAACGGCATTTCGCGATCATTAGGCCACCATATCACAAAAGATGGAGGAACACAATAAAAGGTTGAGAGTAGTAAGTAACAAAACCTTCTAATGAAGATGTAGGCTTTAAAAGTAATGACTAGTCTACATTTACATTGGTTATAGACAGTGAAGAAGAAGTCCACAAATAGGCCTTAATGGAAGAAGGTTCGTTACCTACCTAGCGTACCTTTAGTTAATTTAAGAAACTGATTTCTTTGTCTCGTAAAATTTACCTTGAAAGATAACTATCAGAATTAATAAAATATCCATCCCTTTCGCCTTTGAAAAAATATCACAAATCAGATTCAAATTAAATATCGTCTGTTTGATCAATGTGTCCCTTTTTATCAGCTAAATCCTACTGGTCTACATTGATTATTCTCTCTTGGCCATTTTTCATTGCACAACAAAAAAGACTTTGTTGAATTCATCGATTATTAAATATTATATTTTATTTTGGTTGTGTTATGTGTGTGTGTGTGAGTGTGTGCGTGTGTGTTTGTGCGTGTGTGTTTGTGCGTGTGTGTGTGCGTGTGTGTGTGTGTACGAAGACTTTAAAGAGTCCTAACTTTACAGAACTTAGTTAAACACACACACATTAGCATTAGCTGCCATTTCTTTAATACGGCCCCGACTCCGTATATTTACATGCCGATGTTCTTAAAATATAATCACCATCCCTAAAAGCGAGAATATAAAACGTTTTTTTTTTCTAAAAAAAATTATATAGCATTTTAAACATCTATCTGTAACTTTTCCAAGATTTTTACAAATTCAGATAGTTTGTGTGGTAGACAGGTTATATATTCACATTCGCCAAAGTCCACCTTTAAAATAAAATGCTAAAACGCACAGATAAAAAGCACACTTGCACCAACTTAGTCCTAGATTCACACTATTCAATGTGCAATGCGTAAGGAAGGAATATTTTTTTGAAAAAGGATACGGTAAATTGCACTGTGAATGTGATAAGACGGGCCGCTTGACAAAAAAGAATGGTTGGTTAGATCAATAAGATAATACATCAGAGAGATGGGAAGAAATAGAGGGATGGAGAACGGTATATCTTAACGCATTGAAATACATATCGTATACTAATTTCCTCCACGACTATTTCCCTTATTGTCTAGAATATTAACATGCACAATTTTGTCCAATAAGCTTTGCTCCTGTAACGTTTATCCAGTTTTTTGCTTTTGTCAAGTACTGTAGCAAATGACAGTTCTTTGTATGTAAAGAATTTTGAACTTCCTGTAGAAGAAAGCAAATACTGGACAGAGTATGGCGGTTTGTGCCTCTTAAGTTCGCACTATTGATTTAAACTTTTTGATTGACATCTTTATACTCAAAGATTTCCTGTTTTTATAAATGATTAAATAACTCCGAGGTTTCCTGACAGGAGTCACTAAAATTAAACTGAATGAGTGAAAAGCTTTATGACGTGAGTCACAATAAGTGGGGTAGGTGGAGTCGTGAGTGGAGTCATTAGGTAAACAAGCGATTCTTGCGGTCTCTTACGAAACGGATCTCGTATCTGTGAGAGTATGAATTCCCTGAGACCACCCAGGTATGATGGGTGCATGACTTAGTTTGTGAAAGTAAACACTGTTGGGCATAATGCTGATCACACCATCCCTTCATTTGCCCAGGTCAAAAAAATTATGGACTCTATTTTATCTGTTTTGAATTTTTACTTACTTTTCAGTCTTTTGACATCAAAGAAAAGAAAAACTGCAGAGCTTAAAGAGGGATTTAAGTTGTGACCACCTTCAGCGTCTGTTTCGAGCGATGATGTTGTTAAAAAGTTTGGCTTCACAAAACGATTAGCGTTAAATACATTTAAGCATATAAGATAAATAAAATATACAAAATATATCCATAAAACTGAAACACAAGTTTTAGAAAATGACTCAGCTTTAACAGATTTCAACATCAACACTTATTCGCTTGTCAATTTTAAAATGTGTTCATGCGTAGGATGTGCAAGTAGTTCATATATACACATAAAGTGGTTAATTTCGATTGCTTTGAACTCGTTATACCTGTTCATGTTTGATATTGCTCGTTTTTTTTAAATTTAATTTTTATTTTATTATGCCACCGGTTAATGCACAGTTGAATGACAGTTTCACAATGATAACTATTGTGAACATTGAAATACATGTAGGTTGAGACAAATCTACAATTTCACTTGAACATGACATGTCTTGTTTGAGTGGACGTTCGGAACGTTCGATTAAACTTAATTTTTATTTTCTTTTGTATCGAACCTCTTCGGATTGCAGATCTGTTTCGAATCTTAGGTTTACAAGATTATTTTTATTTTACTTTGTTCGTTCTACTTTGACATTATTTTGATTGCACATTTAAGACAAGTTCCATGACAGAAAATCGATTAATTGTGTATGGTTGGAGATTTTATTTCTTTATAAGAAAATTGCACAAATAAAACACGATTTCCATTAAGTATAGACCTACTTTGCAGCTTGCCAAAAGTGTGTGAGCATGCATGATTTCGTCAGTATGTTAGGTTTCAATGAACGAAACGTAATCAAATTACTCTCTGATGCTTTCGTGTGACTTACAGGATATCAAGGGCGATGAATATTTTAAAATTTGTAATTGTGGCTTATGGAGGTAACATTTCCGTAAATATATTAATTTATTTTTTTTATATTTAAACTAACACACAAATTTGATTCGTAATACTAAAACACAGTTGGAAATTATTTACTCGATTCAATTTGATTATGAGTAATTGTTTTTTTATAGCCAATGTTGTGCTATGTGAAGAATACATTGATAAATTTTGGTTGAAAAACACAAGTGAACTGACGATACTGCCACTTGATGAAACATACACAACCAAGAGTAACCTTATGTGTGCTGCCAAATGTACTGAGAAGAAAAATGATTGTTATAATTACTTGTATGACACGGCTAGCAAGACCTGTACGTTAGGTAGGTAGCGACTCTATTTTTTGTCAACATTTTTAGAATAACTAACAATGATCTTAAATTTAAAGGTCCGAGTTTCTAAGTTTTCAAAACGTTTCCCCTGTTTTGTCTCAGGCTACTGGCTTCTCCCCGTGTCTGCCCTCAACACGTCCCAACCAGCAAGCACCACCAGACTTTACAGCAAGGGAATGTACTGCAATGTACAAGAGTTGGTGACGCCTGTAGGAAATGGGAGGATGAGTTCAAGCGACACGGCGGCTTGTCTAGGTTGGTACAACTAAATCTTCAAGTGTCAGTCTTGACAAGTAAACTGCAAGAGTTAAAAATCAATACGTATAATACAGGTTAAAACGCATGATATTAAGTCAAGATTAGACTTTCTTTTAGAAGTTTTTTTCGAGAGGGTCGAGATTCGGCAGTGTGACGTTTCCATGTCAGAAGGGTGAAATTAAATAAAGTGTATATTTATTGACATAACTTCACTGGCGTATCTTTTATTATGTACCTTGTCATTTCGTTAGTTAAATGGAGAGGAGAGAGTGGCGGGGTAGAAGTGTTTCGAGAGGGAAAAGAAAGAAAATCCAGTACCAGAAAACCTAAGAAAAATATTTTTATATTATTGATCTTGCATATTAACAGGTCGTATAAAAGTCGGAAACCAGTCGGTTCTTGTAGCCCAAAGACCAGACGTCTACAGATCCTGTAAAGATGTGAAGAACTCAACAAAACCAAGACAACTGGTTCAACTGTCGTCTGGTCTTGTCGTCATGTGTGACACAGTGACAGATGGAGGGGGCTGGACAATTTTTCAACGTCGTGTCTCTGGACTTGTGAGCTTTTACAGAAACTGGACGGAGTACAAGAACGGTTTTGGAGATTACGAAGTTGGGGATTTCTATCTGGGAAATGAAAACATATATGCTCTTAACTTAATAGATAACCTTGAGTTAAGATTCGATATGTCTTACAAAGGAAACTCTTATTTCGCTCGTTATTCTACATTTAGTTTTGGTTCAGAAAGCCAGGGTTACAGAATGTACGTCAATGGCTACTCAGGAACGGCTGGTGACTCCCACTCCACAGTGAACAACAACATGAAATTCAGCACCTATGACGTAGATAACGACATCCACGCATCTATGAATTGTGCTGCCAATTACCATGCCGGATGGTGGTATGCCGCTTGCCATCGCACTAACCTAAACGGCATTTGGGGTAGTACAAAATTTGGAACGGGATTGAACTGGTATAATATAACAAAGGAATACATCAGTGTGGACAGTTGTGAAATAAAAGTCAGACAACTGTGATTTATATATATATATATATATATATATATATATATATATATATATATATATATATATATATATATATATATATATATATATACGGGAGGTAAGCCCTCAACGGTGAATATGTTTCAAACTATTGTTTTAAGTTTTAAACTATTGTTAATATTAAATCCTTATGTACATAATTGAAAAACAATTTCAAAGATTGTATTTTGATCAAAGTGGGGTGATAGAAATCGTTTGCTTTTAGCAAAAAGTAATGATCGAATTTGATATTTTACCAAATTAAGATTCACTGTTCGATCTTTAAAATCATTTAAAACTATTTGTTATCGGTAATATTGATTGAAACTTAAGCCTGAAAATAATTCCGTAGTTTGATATTTTTAGAATCAATGTTAAGAAAAGATGCATATCCAGAGAACTTGAAAATAAGTTTTTAAAATAAGTTTTTAAAAAATGTAAGGCTACAAATTTAGTTATTTTATCAAGCCTACATTATATCGTGGAGTTTCCCATTCATAAAACACAATTTTATTGACTTTACAGAAACTCCATTATCGATATTCAGAAATGATGAAATGTAAACAACCTAATTATTTTGACTGTTTTTAAAATTGTGTTTAGTAACCGAAAATACTAAAACAATAAATACATCAAATCAAGCCAAACAAAAAATAAACATTTAAGAATTTAAAATTAAATTTATTTTAAAACATCACACCACAACATGCAAACATTTTATGCACCGTTTTGAGAATATTCATGGCTATTTATGTTAGACCATTAGCTTATATCTTTTATATTCAATGTATTTTTTTATCTCTTTATTAAAAATATTTACAGAAATGTGGATTTTCGTTTCAGTTTTAATAATTAGTGTATAAATAAACCGGGAGTGATCTTCCCTAAACTTTCTCGAATATTCTGATATAACATTACAGGGGATGGCAACTCGAGTTATAGGCATGATTTTTAATCAATTAACATTTACTTTCTCGTATATACGAAGTATAGAGAAAGTCTTGTAATTGTGCAAAAAAAAATCTGAGATTTTTACAAATCTCGACGTTTTACACCTCACTGATACGGAAAAACATAATTTTGCAATCTTGTCCGTATGTCTGTGTGTCTGTCTGTGTGTCTGTGTGTGTGTGTGTAAACACGATAACTTGAGTATCCTTACAGCTAGGTTGATGAAATTTCATATATAAGTATTTTATCAAAATCGTAGATCCGTATCAACTTTCGAGCGATTTTCGATAACCGGAAGTGGTACTTTTTACTTTCTCGTTTAGATAAAGTCATGTAATCGTGCAAAAAAAATCGAGATTTTTACAAATCTCGACGTTTTACACCTCACTGATACGGTTTACACCTCACTGATACGGAAAAACATAATTTTGCAATCTTGTCCGTATGTCTGTGTGTATGTCTGTCTGTGTGTAAACACGATAACTTGAGTACCGTTAAAGCTAGGTTGATGAAATTTCATATATAAGTATTTTATCAAAATCGTACATCCTGGTACAAAAGTCGAACTTTTTATACTTTGAATTTTTCAAAAGCCTATAACTTGAGTACTATTTCAGACAGATAAATGAAATTTCACATGTAAGTAAAAGATCTAATTCTCTGCCTTCTGTCAAATTTTGTGTAATTTCCGTTGACCGGAAGTACTATTTAACGCTATTTTCGATTTCTCAAAAAAAAAACCGCATGTAAATTTATAAAGTACTAATAATATTGCGCACTATTATGTACATTTTGTTTTGGCGTTCGCCGCTTGGTGCGCAATTATTTGTTCTATGAGATTCTATTCTATTATTAAAAGTTTAAGTAATTAAAAATCATGTCTATATTCCGAGTTATATAAGAATATTCGAGAAAGTTTAG